>NC_141155.1:81934566-82234566 GCF_053477565.2 Lygodium microphyllum
GGCAGTGGGAGTGGCAATGATAGTGGTAGTGGTAGTGGTTTGTTGTTGTGGTAGTGGTAGTGGTTTTCTTGTTTGTTGTTGTTGTTATTGTAGTAGTAGTAGTAGTAGTTTTTTTTTTTCTTCTTCTTTATTGTTGTTTAGTTTTCTTGTTTGTTATTGTTGTTGTAGTAGTGGTAGTAGTAGTAGTCTTTTTTTCTTTTCTTGTTTGTTGTCGTAGTAGTAGTAGTAGTTACTATTGTTATTGTTGTTTTTTCTTTTATTCGTGTTTATTGTAGTGGTAGGGGTAGTGGTAGTGAGAGAGAGTTATTGTGATAGTCATAGTTGTGGTCGTAATCGTAGTCGTCATAGTCGTGATTGTAGTAGTAGTATTAGTAGTGTTAATAATAGTTTTCTTGTTTGTTGTAGTAGTAGTAGTAGTTTTTTTTTCTTTTCTTGTTTATTATTGTTTAGTTTTCTTATTTATTGTTGTTTTAATTTTTTTTCTTTTCTTGTTTGTTGTTATTGTAGTAGTAGTAGTAGTAGTATTTTTTTTTCCTTCTTTTTCTTTTCTTGTTTATGGCACTGGTAGTGGTAGTCGTAGTAGTAGTAGTAGTAGTAGTAGTAGTAGTAGTAGTAGTAGTAGTAGTAGTAGTAGTAGTAGTAGTAGTAGTAGTAGTAGTAGTAGTAGTAGTAGTAGTAGTAGTAGTAGTAGTAGTAGTAGTAGTAGTAGTAGTAGTAGTAGTAGTAGTGATTTTCTTGTTTGTTGTTGTTGTTGTATTTTTCTTTTCTTTTCTTGTTTATCGTTGTTTAGTTTTCTTGTTTGTTATTGTTGTTGTAGTAGTGGTAGTAGTAGTAGTTTTTTCTTCTTTTCTTGTTTGTAGTAGTAGTAGTTATTGTTGTTGTTTTTTTTTTCCCCTTCTATTCTTGGTTATTGTAGTGGTAGTGGTAGTGGTACAGAGAGAGAGTTATTGTGGTAGTCATAGTCGTGGTCGTAGTTGTCATAGTCGCAATTGTAGTAGTAGTAGTAATAATAGTTTTCTTGTTTGTTGTTGTAGTAGTAGTAGTAGTTTTTTTTATTTTTTTGTTTATTATTGTTTAGTTTTCTTATATTTTTTTTTTGTTGTTGTTGTAGTAATTTTTTCTTCTTTTCTTATTTGTTGTTATTGTAGTACTAGTAATAGTTATTGTTGTTTTTTTTTTCCCTTTTCTTGTTTATTGTAGTGGTAGTGGTGGTGGTAGTGGTTTGTTGTTGTGGTAGTCGTAGTCATAGTCGTGGTAGTAGTAGAAATAGTAGTAGTGGCAGTGGTGGTGGCGGCGACGGCGGCAGTAGTAGTAGTAGTAGTGGTTTTATTTTTTGTTGTTGTTGTTGTAATAAATAGTACTTTTTTTTTTCTTGTTTATTGTTGTTTAGTTTTCTTGTTTGTTGTTGTAGTAGTAGTAGTGGTAGTAGTAGTAGTTTTTTCTTC
Organism: Lygodium microphyllum; assembly: GCF_053477565.2. Taxonomy (NCBI): domain Eukaryota; kingdom Viridiplantae; phylum Streptophyta; class Polypodiopsida; order Schizaeales; family Lygodiaceae; genus Lygodium; species Lygodium microphyllum. The sequence goes on from NC_141155.1 coordinate 81,936,012, forward strand.
TTTTCTTGTTTGTTGTTGTTGTTGTTGTTGTTGTTGTAGTTGTTGTTGTTTTTTTTTTCTTCTTTTCTTATTTATTGTAGTGGTAGTGGTAGTGATAGAGAGAGAGAGATGTTTTGTTAAAGGAAATGAGAGAGGGAGAGAAAGAGAAAAAGGAAGAAGGAACGAGAGAGAGGGAATAAATATACAACATAATAAAGAAAGAGAAAAAGAGAGAGAGATGGAAGGAGAGAAGAGAATGAATGGATAAAAAACAAAGAGAGAGTGGTGGCGAGGTCTGCTGCAATACCACGAGACGGGAAACACTCTGATATACGTTAATTTGTGGATGGGTGGAGTCTTTACATACGTTAATTTTGCTGAGTTATAAGAGAAGAAATCCCTTCTCAAACAATTTAAGAAAGGAAAAACAAATGATAACAAAAAAAAAAGTTTGTCAGAATGTAGACAAAATGGAAAATGATGAAGGTCCTGATGTTCAAGATCGCGAGGCGTATCTTAATCAGCGTGACCCATGTCCTTACTCTCAATTTAAGTTGGCAATTAGATGAAAACGTCAATTGTCTATAGAATACGTACGACCCTTCGGCGAGTTTCAATCTGAGATCATTGATCAATTGATCTCAGATTTTGAGCAAATGGTAAGAAAAGTGTATATCAATCATGCATTATATTCGCAAGCTAATTGAATATCATATACAAAAACATTGGGTGTGGCTGGCAAATTTTCTATCTAGAGAGGTGACATCTCGTCCCAAGGAGGAGTGCACTCTTTGTGGCTAGTTAGAAGAGTTCGTGGGCATGCGATGGATGGAGTGCCTGAGACAATCCACCACTTGGAAGGTACTACCCAATCTATACCTTCAATACCAGAGGAGACAGGAAGCCTTCCAAACTTACGTACAATCTTGGAGCTTGAGATGGAGGCAATGATCGATGCATTGATGGCCAAGGATATCGAGACTTTTGATCCACTTAGAGAGGAAGCATCCATACCATTATATGATGGGTGCCAAGTATCTCACCTGAAGACACTGCTTGCATTCCTAAGTGTGCAAGCAAAATACGGGTGGAGTGATGCGAGTGTGACCGAGTTGTTCAGGTACCTTGTATGTATGTTTCGTTGATTTATTTTCGATACTATCATTAAAAACAATTTGTACTTTTTCAAGGTGTTTTATGATTTTTTTTCAGGTTACTGAAGTATCATATATTATCACTTGCAAATACCATGCTTGAGTCTCATGATGATGCACGATATGTTTTACGAAAGCTTAGCATGGACTACAACAACATCCATGCATGTATCAACGATCGCATACTATTTCTAGGAGAATACAAGACTATGGAGACGTGTCCAAAGTGTGTTTCTCACATGTATTGATAGGACTTGTAAGAGTAAACCATCCCTCAAAAAGTTCCTAGACACTTTCTACTTATCCCTCATATAAACCACATGTTTCGTACGTCCGGTATGGCAAGGTTGATAACGTGGCATGCGCAGAATAGATCCACAGATGGAGTTCAACGAATATTAGCGAATTCACGTGCATGGAGCCACATTGACTCTACCTTTCCAAGGCCAAGGAATCTTCGGCTCGGTCTTGCTATGGATGGTGTGAACCCATTCGGTCTGCGCTCAACTTCTTATAGTGTGTTGCCTAAAGTCCTTGTCAACTACAATATCTCTCCATGGCTTTCTACGAAGAAAGGACATCTCATCCTTAGCTTACTCGTTCCCGGCCGCTACAAAGTTAAAAATATAGACTTGTATCTTCGTCCATTAGTCGATGAGCTTAAGATTTTGTGGGAGGAGGGGGTCATCGTGCAAGATATGAGCAAGCACAATGGTCGATGGTCCGTCAATATTAGAGCCATTCTCATGTGGACCATGCATGACTTTCTAGGATTTGGAGAGTGTTCATGTAAGTAGGCTTCTGTTCTCGTTGGTAATATCTATCATAGCTTTTTCAAGTTTGTATTCACTGGATAGAGGTGTTGGGACAGGTTTGGTTACCTCACGTTATCATACATGTCCATTGTGCGGGCCACATTTAGACTCTCGAAGGTCACGAACCATGAAGAAGATGGTATATCCAAGACACGCAGCTTTCTTGCCAAAGGGTCATGAACTCAGGGAAGGTTTTGTTGGACGACCTCCAGCATGTATGAATGCCTAAAGCTGGTATGAGCTGAAAATATTCCACACGGAGTCACATCCAAACGAAATGCGACGGTTCTTAGTTTTCTACGAGTTGCCATATTGGACCCACTTATAGATCAACCACTTGTTAGATCCCATGCATATTTTCAAGAACGTGGGCAGCTTGCTATGGGACCACATCATAGGAAAGAGAGATACTACAGGGGCACGAATGGATTTGAAGGAGGTAGGCAAGATGGAGGCGCTTTGGCCGCAGTCGAATGCTGATGGTCCCTTGCAACTACCATCAACACGCACTCCTTGGGTTTTCTCCACTAAAGAAGAGCGCATTGTGAAGCAAATAGTCAAGTCTATCCGTACTTCGATGGGTATGATGCGTTCTCTCAAGTCTCCATTTTCTAAAGACGACCAATTATCAGGGCTAAAATCCCATGATTGGCATAAGATATGTCAAGTTTGTACTATAATGAATTTTAAGTGGCTTGCACATTTTTCTATTTGGAGTGTAGTCATTGTTCATAATGCTTTCTCATTTCTGGCAGTTTATACTATTGATTGCAATCGTAGGATAACTTACTCTAGAAATACAAGGGGCGATTTACAGGTTGTCGACTTTAGTGCAATGGATCTCATAGAAGGAGATTAAGACATCCTCTATTGAATCCGCGAGGCAGGGAGCACTGGAGACGGTCTGTCTCTTTGAGAAATACCTGCCTACCAGCATGCTCACGATACAAATCCACCTTCTTGTGCATCTCGTAGATGAAGTGGAGATTGTTGGACCTGTCCATATGTGATGGATGTTCTTCTTGGAGCGCTTCATGAAAACCCTGAAAGTCTTTGTGCAACAATGAGCTTGGCCAAAAGGTAGCATGGCTGAAGGTTGGTTGGTGTCTAAGGCGCTAGTGCATATTTCACAATGGCTACCAATAATGGATTCAAACAACAGTATGCTATGGTCGCTGAAGGATGATGATAGACTGACCGGAGATGTGGTGGTTGGAAATGGGGTAGAAAAAAGAATGGATGGTGCAATGGAGGAGAAAGTGAATCACTTTTGTATGTTGCACCATGCATCTATGGAGACATGGCTCGCTCGGTACCAACAGGCTAGGAAAGATTGAGAGAAAGCGCGATCTAAATTTTGACGTAGTACGTGCCATCGACCGATTTGATATCCTGAGGGCATGGAGGAGATGTCGTCATTTATGTCAATGTGATGGTTGCATGGAGCTTTGACCGCAACGTCTCGCCAAGGGGCAGAGGTCTCAACAAAGGAGTTGTAATTCTCGAGGGGATGTAGTCCAAAGGTGATGACGTATTTAGGGTTTGTCGTATCTATATTTTATATGCGACAACTAATTGAGTGTTTCAATGTACAATACAAAATATATAGTGCAGTGTGGTCGCACAGACGGAATTTCCGCGTGGAGCATATCAACAAAATGCACTCCACAACAGATTGTGATATCATGGCAAGGTTCAAGCAAGAGAGTGAACAACGAGCAATAGATCCAAACACAAATATAAATGAGATGGAGTATTTTGGAAACTTGCAAAGTATTTTCACGGTGGATTACCGTAGCTTCTCCATGATCCTATTAGATGTGCAGTGGTTCAAAGTGTACTTGAAGGAGCTGGAGCAACAGTTCGATGAGGTCCATCTGGATTTCTCGAAATAGATTCTGAAAAAAAATGGACGAATTTGCACGACACATTTGTGTTGCTGGCTCATTGTGAACAGGTGCATGAACTCATGTATTTTTTAATTGTATTATGACATGGTACATGTCACAATAGTTAAATGTCTCTTCTACGTGATTGTGAACATGTAATTTTCTATCCAAACCCTTGACAACCTGGATGGTGGTATATTATACCTTCAACTCCCCAAAGTGCGAGAGTGTATGATCAAAGCGATGTTTCGAGCATAGATGAGGACAATATGCAAATAGAGGGGTGGATATTGCAAGGGCTGGAGGCCACCAAAAGATTGGAGCATGTAAAGGAGCCAGCATCGGGTAACAATGATGGAAATACAGGAGTCCAAAAATTCTTTGAGAACGAGGTGGAATCATCCTTTTGTGGTGACATGTCTACTGACCTTACAGTGTATGCGGAGTTATGTTAGGAGATTGACATGTGACCATAGGGTACTTCATACTTGGAGCATCCATCTACTCAATTTGTTGACGAATTGCTTATACGAGTACATAAGATATGCATTTTAAGTAAGATAAATTTTTTAAGATTTATATTACCGTGCTTTGTATGATTTATATTGATTATGCTAACATAATTTTTTGTTTGTGCATATGACCTTTGTAGATATTTAGATCATTAGGATGAGTTGAGGGATGAGCGACGAGGAGCTACAGGAGATCTTCACACGTATGTCTCCAGATCAGATGGCGAGATTCAGAGATATGGCAGATTAGGAGCTGTCTCGGACACCGTTAGGCCACTCTATTAGATCTTTTTCGGCGCGCTCTGATGCTTCAATTTCTAGCAGACAAGGTCGATGCTCCAGACTTGGGCTAGACGAAGGGAGTGGCTCAGGGGGATGCTGTAGAGATCCGGATGCAGTGAGCTTGCGGTCAGTTTGGGATATAGGTGCTACTCCTTGCTCTCGTGGTGGTTCGAGAGAGCGTGGCTCAGGTGGTTGTTGTGAAGGTATGGATGTAGTGACTTCGTCTCATCGTTCTGTTGGAGTTGCATCACCTTCGAGATTTATCACACCTGTGGGGATGTCTACTCCAGTCGCTCCGCTTTTGCTCAGACGCCCGTAGGTGGTACCCCTATGGGTGCTACTCCGATAGATACTACCCCGATAGGTACACTAGATGTACAGGGGTCTCCTAGATATTCCCAGAAGTGTGGTCGCAGGTGGGAGAGGACCCATCTTAGACATACCCCAGAGGGGTATGCCTACTTTATAGATGATAGATTAGGAGTCATCATCATAAATGATGAGGGAAGAAGGGTGATGGCTTGCATGAGAGAGTTGTGCCAACAAGTTTTTCGGCACAACGTCTTGGATCATTGGAAGAACATATCGGAGGGGAGCAAGGACTACATAGTAGCGTCCTTGCTTGAGGAGTTTCCAGTACCAGCCCGTAGTAGATAGGTTTTCTATGGGCTGGATGATGGAGTGCATGCATGCATATATGTCACACAGACGATCGGATGCACTCAAGGCACTCAAGAGTGGGGCTTCAAAGCTCGAGTAGCTAGATGCGGATGACTGGCGCCAACTCGGGGAGGAGGCTACAGATTCTCCAAGACGTTGGAGACAGCAGCGTGAGGTGGCGAGGGCACGACTAGAGGCCGAAGTGGTCCATTATCTTGGGTGTGGCAGCCATAGGACATATTTGGAGGAATTTGTAAGTTTTTCTTTTGTTTTGCTTGCTTATTTTTTTGCAATATCCTTTGTACTGACAATCGTGTTTCTAATAGCTCTATTTTATTTTCTTTGCTGCATTCCATTACAAATCGTGATCCCACTAGCCCGGAGGCTCGATATACAGAGAGGCACGGTCTCACTGCATTGATCGATCGATTGTATGGATGCGGCCGCCCTATAAGTCACTCATCTTTCTTGTCTGTAGTTACTATGTCTAACTAGAATGAATTATTGTATGGTGGACTGATGTGTAGTTGTTTCTTTTTTTGCAAAGTCCTTCGATGCTTCTTTGCGGCGGAACGAGATTTTGGATGGGGAGGATCTATAGCTCGCCCTTGGATCCCTGGAGCTCACATATCCTTCTTTTTTTGTCACGTGATCTGTATAGACATTTTCTATGTAGTAGTAGTATCTTGCCATGATTGTACTAGTCGCGTTCATTATGCGACCATGTATTTATTTCATGTATCAATGTTACTTTGCCTTTATTTACATGAGCATTGTACACATTACTGAAACTATTTTGTATGGCCCAAATAAAGCACATAGTGCTATATTTGCCATGCCACAAATTTTTTTTCCCTGTTATCATCATTATTAGCGTCACAAATTTACTACACGTGTCACTATTAGTGTCGCAAAATGCGTCGCAAAGCATCGTTATCAGCATCATTATTTGCATCTGTATCAGCCTCACAAATGCAACACTGATACCGACTCAAATAGTGACGATGATAACGACGTTAATACCAACTGTTCTATGGCGTTGCCAATAACGACACTTTTTGCGATGACGGGGGCAAATTTCTTCATGAACATTTTCGTCACTTTTAATATCGGTATAAGGCCTATATCTTGTAGTGTTGATGGGCCGAAGGTTGAGTGGTGGAGCTCTGGACACCCCTTGCCAAGTCCGAAAAGGAGTTGAAGAATTTCGTGGCCCCCAACGTCAATGGCATTAGAAGATCGTATTCTAGATAAAGGATGGAAATTGTGATGCCATGTGATTTGGACCAATTACTTCTATAGGATAGAAAGGACATGCAATTTCTTCTCTATGGGCATGAGACAAAGATTAACTTGAAGGTAAGTCAAGGAACTTGTTTGTCAAAAGAACTACTTGCTCTATTGTGTCGGTGCTATAAGTACGCGAACAAACCATATTCCCTGAAAGGCTTAATTAAGGAAGCTGATTTTAAATGTCGCACATAAATATGATAGGACCAAATTAAATAACTAAAGAATGCCTACTGAGGGAAGTGGGTGGGTGAAACCCTTGATGGGTCTCTCCTATGGCAAGGTGGTCTCAATGAACTGGGAGGCTTCTCACCAAATTTTACATATGTTCGATCCTTAGGAATTGTTAGGTTAGAACCCCAATTAATGCTATTTTAGGGGACTGAAATGGGACTATGCCCTACGGGATAGAGAGGTTGAGCAGCCCATCCCTCTCATTTCCCATTATCTTTGAACCAAGTACGGCATGGGTTTGCTTCAACTTGGGTATCTCTACGTAAAGTAGGATATCTAGGACCCGACGCTAGAATGCTGTAAGGAGACCTTGACCACTAGGGACCCAAATTTTAGGTTGATTCGAGTGGATTTGGGCCATGAATATTCCGTTGCAAGGTGGAATCAAGAAACTTTAGGCGACAAACCCCGTAACATTCCATGGGAGTTCTGAGCAGCATTGCTTGGATTCATCTCTCGATGGACTGCTAAAAACGTGTCTGACAGCAGTCAATAGGTGGGCATGTTACACTATTCTATTGAGTATAGACCAATTGGGTGGAGCTAAGTCCCCGATGAATGACACAATCAAGAGGCAAGCACTAGAATGAGTCCAGAGGTACGTGAGAAGAGAGAAGGAAAAAATCAAAGCCAAGAATGAGCTAGCAATAGAAGCCTCCTTTGATGCCTTAGTGTAACTCTTTATAGAAGTCCCCATGGTGACTCAAGGTCCCCTTCCTGTTCGAATCCATCTTGGAAATATTAATGACAAGCTAGCGAATGTAGTCCCATTGCCCATCTTTAAGGGAGAGTGCAATGAAGACCTTGATCTTCATGTAACAAAGTTTATGGTAGCTTGTGTGGCTAACAATGCCAAAACCCTTGAGCATTGGTTGGTGATATTTCCTACCACTTTCAAAGGTGTGGCATCTCAATGGTATGAGAGACAAGAAGTAGGAACTTTTGGCACATGGGACGATGTGAAGTTGGCTTTCTACACTAAATTTAGACATGAAGGTTTTGAAGAGTGGATGTGAGAGAAGTTTATGAACTTAAGTCACTCCTCTGGTGAACGAGTAGAAGCCTATGTCTTGTGAATGGAATCCATACTGAAGAGATTTGGATGAAGGCATCAGCAATAGCACGTGCAAAGAAAGGAGAACCCGCAAGTTTAAAAGAGAATGTTCCCTTTGCCAAGACCATGAAGTTCAACCTTCCTAGGGAAAAACAGAATAATGCAACATAAAACAATGTAGTACAAAGCACTATAAAACCAAGAAGAGCTACAGAGACAGTTACAGAGACAAGACCAGAGGTCCAGGAGATAGAGGATGCTGAAGTACCTCCCAAGGAGAAGAAGTGCAGATGTTTCCACTCCTAGAAGAAAAAGGAAAGATAAAAGAGGGTGTGGCCCCATTCCCTAGTCGATTGGAGAAGCCTAAGGATCCTATCAAAGATTATGACTTGGTCAAAGACCTAGAGACTTTTAAACAAAACCTAACATTCTGATAGTTGCTAATGTTGTCTCCTAGTTTTGTCGAAAGAAATTCAAAAGGATATTGATAAGAAGAAGAGGCCTACTAGTTTCTCCCTTTGTAGCAACGAAGTTCAACAAAGCCCCAGAACCCATAAAAGAACTAGTGGATGTAGCCAATGCCTTGGTGGATCCTAGAACCCCAAAGATTAGCGTATGGATTGAAGGATGTTTTATATAAGATGCATTGATTGATGGAGGTTCATCAGTTAACATCATGACGGATGTGACAATGAAGGATCTAGGCTTGCAAGGAATGCAACCTAAGCAATGCCTGATTAGATGGTAGACCAAAGTAGAATCAAGCCTTTGGGAATTCTCCCATATGTGAAGAAAACCCTCATAGGAAGAGATTATTGGTTGACATATTTGGTAGTAAAACCAAAATCTTATGGGACCTCATACCCTATGTTGCTGGGAAGACCTTGGCTTTTTGAAGCAAAAGCAATGACGGATTGGTTCAAAGGGACTCTAACCCTAGGTAGAGGACCTAACAAAGTAGTGTTGAAGTTGTATGGATCACAAAAAGGCAATGGATCCAATTCCATCAAAGTTGTAAAATAGACTCTTCCAATGAAGTAACAGATGGTACATCAGGAGATGAAGAGATCGTCAAACAGATATTTCCCAAGAAAATAGAGCCACAGTCCCTAATAGTGGGCATTGTAAGCCAACTACCGAGAGAAGCTAAGTCTTTGTCAATGGGTGAATACCTCTTGCATGAACACGAATTGACTTCTGAAGTCACCTCTGATAGTGAGATAAAAGCATTGATATATTGTTCTCCCTGTTACATGGTTGTGACAAAAATAGAGACAAAGACAGAGATAGTAGCAAAGACAGAGATAGGGGCAGACACAGAATGAGAAACTGAGGACATAATAGAGAGCCTATTCTTCTCTTACAAAGCCCCCACAGAGGTAGAAATAGAATTCGAAGAGTATGAAAATAACAATGTAGAAGAAGAATATGAAACCCAGCTAGATGAGTCTATCCTCCTCATAGAAGGCAGAGATGAGAAAGAAGTTCTAGAAGTTCCTAAAGCCTCAGAAGCAAAAGATCCCTTTCTGCTTGACAAAATAACTATGGTACGTTTTGGACTAATTAATGAGTCATGTCATAAGAAAAACCTCTATAAGAAATGGATTAAGAAGAATAAGCCTTCTTTCAGCAGTGGTTCTTGCTACCTTAATCCACCCCTCTCATGAGAAGATGATGACAATGCACCTTGCCAACAAACACTAGTTCAACAACTCAAACAGAATGCAGAAGGTGCCCAATATGTGATGTTATTTGATGTATCCTCGGAAAACGAGTCTTAGAACCAAGAAGTAGCTCATCCTTGAACCAAACCTGAAACCACAATGATACCCTTTTAGCTTCCCAAAGAGTGAGTTAAGCCTCCACTGAAAGGGGAAGTTGGTTCTAATGAATCATAAGAAGAGGAGACCACTCCAAGTCGGATCTCTACCCAAAAGCAATGCGTGGGACATTCATCCACAAAGTGGAAGGGAAAAAGAAATTAATATTTGTGGATGTTGAAGATACTGAATGTCACTTGAAGGTGGGTATAAATCTTCAAGAAGAAGAACTATTAGTTGTGCATGACCTAATGAAGGAGAATTTAGATGTGTTTGCATGGTCTTACAAAGATCTAAAGGGGATTGATCCCATAGTATGTCAACATCATATTGACTTAGAGCTTGATGCCAAGCCTGTGAGGCAAAGAGAGAGGCGCATAAATCCAAATTACTCTGCTTTAGTGAACGCCAAATTACTAAAGCTCCTTGAATCTTGAGTTTATTTATCCAGTGGCTAATAGTGAATGGGCTTCGCCCATTGTGGTAGTACCCAACTACGAATATGTGTGGACTTCTGAAAGCTAAATTCCAAGATGAAGAAGGATCATTTTTCTATCCCTTTCATAGACCAACTATTGGACATAGTGGCAGGCCATGAGACTTATTTTCTCTTGGATGGATTCATTGGCTATGAGCAAGTCCAGATCATAGAAGAAGATCCATCCAAAATAGCCTTCACAACAAAATGGGAAACCTATGCTTACAAAGTGATGCCATCTGGGCTCTATATAACACCCGGGCTACCTTCCAACAAGTGATGATGGCTGCATTCCAAAACCATCTGCATGAATTCATTGAGGTGTACCTAGATGACTTCCATGTCTATAGCCTAATTCGTGAGCATTGGGGACACCTAGAGCAGTGCTTTGACAGATGTCAAGAGTATGTGATTTCTCTCAACCCTAACAAATGCGTCTTTGGCATTTCATCAGGAGTTCTTCTAGGCCACATTATCTCTGCACATGGGATAGCAACAGATCCTACCAAGATTGATAATATTGATGCCTTAGCAGCACCAACCAACCTTAAACAATTGAGGGGATTCCTTGGCCATGTAGGTTATTATAGAAGATTCATTGTGCACTTTGCAACAATGGCAGCCCCTTTGCATAAACTCTTGAGAAAAGATGCAAAATTTACATAGAGCACTAATTGTGATGAGGTATTCAATACCCTAAAGTAGTGTTTGATTGAGGCACCCATCCTACAGCCTCCTGATTGGATGAAGGAGTTCCATGTGCACAATGATGCATCAGTTAAAGGCTTACGTGCAGTTTTGTGCCAAAAGGGTCCCTCGAAGTTAGATCAACCTATCTATTATGCCACTTGAAAAGTAACCAACGGATAATTAAACTACACAATAACAGAGCTTGAGTGCCTAGCAATGGTTTTTATCTTGGAGAAGCTCTAACATTACCTGCTGTCAACACATTTCAAATTCTACGTGGATCATGAAGCCGTGTCCTTCTTGATGAACAAGGTAAATGTTAAGGAAAGAATGATGAGATGGCTCCTTCTATTTCAGGACTTCAACTTTGAAGTGGCTAAAAAATCCAATTGCTCCCATATCCTAGCTAATCATCTATTGTGAATCCCTCACAGTGATGAGGAAGAGCAAGTTGATCCAGACCTTCCTAATGCTTCCTTGTTTCTAGTTGAAACTGTTACCCCATGGTATGCAGACATAGCCAACCTCCTAGCAACCCAACAATATCCCCCTGGTATCTTGAGCTACGAGAAGAAGAAGCTTATGTTGGAATCAACCCCCTATACCCTGTTAGGTGTGGTGCTCTATATAAGAAAGGCAAGGACAAAGTATTAGAAGATGTGTTGTAGGAGAAGAGATTGGAATTGTGGTGAAAGCATGCCATATCAAGCCTTGTGGTGAACACTTTGCAAGAGAAGCAACAGCCATAAAGGCCTTACTTGTAAGATATTGGTGGTTGACCCTCCACAAGGATGCCTATGACTATTGCGAAAGGTGTGATGCATGTCAACAAATGGGAAAGCCTACCAAACCCAATGCCATGCCCTTGTAACCCATTCTTCCCCTAAAGCCATTTGAGAAGTGGGGAATTGACTTCATGGGCCCCATTGATTTGCCAACCAGATGAAAGCAGAATAGATACATCTTGGTCTAGAGTATGTGACAAAGTGGTGTGAAGACAAAGATCTAAAGTGAAATGATGGAAACAACATGGCCTTGTTCTTGTACAAGAATATCATCACCCATTTTAATAGTCCCCTAGAGCTTATAAGTGGCATAGGTACTCACTTCCTTAACAAGATTATGGAAGAATTGACAGAGCTATACAAGATCCATCATCGTAAGTCTACACCTTATTATCCTAGAGCCAATGGCCAAGTCGAAGTTACTTGGAGTTCTAGAGATACAATTGAGCTTGAGGATGAGTACTAAGGTGGCAAGGTCAACACATGGTCATGACACTACATATTCACACCTCAAAAACCTAGGGTAGAAGGTGTTTGTTTCTTACATAGTTTGAATAAGGCAGTGTCATTCTTATCTATTTTCACTTTAGTTTCTTATGGGTGAGGTCAAGTTGAGAAAAATAGAGAGTTGACAATGACAAGCTGAAGGAAGAGTTTTGAGCCTTGGCCACTTTCTTATTGCTCACAATGATGGGTATGTATAGCTGACAAGGTTGGATATGTAACCTTGAGGAAGTTGGAGGAAATTTACTTGAAGAAAGTGCACAAGATGCTTAAATAAACTAGGATGTTCCTTTGGCATGATAAAGAAGAAGTTCATATTCCAATACATTTGAGATAATGTGGGGCAAGTGCAAAAGTATCCATGCTAAGGTTCCTAGCATACATGAAAGTGTGTGCTAACCTTTGGAGTAGGGTGATGAGTGATTGAGGAAAAAGGAGGAGAGAAAGCTAAGGAAATGGACATAAATATAAACTAATACCTTGGCTAGTTTTGGTAGCACACTTTTTGGGCAAAAGCATAATAGAGCCAATAGGATGAAGGAGAATGGTGGGGAAATCATCATCACATGAAAAAAGAAAAGAGAACTCCGATTAATATAGCATACTAATAAGGTTACAAATACTCTTCTAACATTGGGCTACAAACCTAAAGAAGGCACTTCAAGATTGGATTTTAAATAGCAAAGTTGAGTTTACTCTTAGCGGTATTAGGCATCCTAAGAGGGAATTTCATGATGACATTATAAACATCATAATGCAGAAGAGGAAAATTGTATAAATTGTTGAAGAATTAGGCATTAAGATAGAGGAGTTGTGAATGAGAGTGATGATTATTTGCATGAGGAGAGTGTTTATGTATGCTTAGATGTTGTTCTACAAACACAACCAATCCATTATGAGGAGAGTGACACACATGTCCTTGTAGCTTGTAGTCACTTTTCTAGGTCCCATTGGGCTCAAGGTACTACAAATAATGTGGTCAAAATTAGTGAGAGAGAGCTACTCCATGCATTTCTTTGTTGGACCACAACTTTGAGATTAATATGATTGTATGCAAGGTTTATGAGAGTGAGAGATGGCCAATGGATGTGGATCAAAATTGGTGCATTAGAGTGGCCAACAACATAGTGGGAGATTTGTATGTAGCATGTCCCAATATTTGTATATCCATAGATGATGTGTATGAGGAATTTCATTTTCTTATACAAGATTCTTGTTCTTATGAAGTTATATTGGGACAACTATTCATTTTAGAGACCCATGTGGAGATAGAGGTGATGGACTATGGCTCCACCTATGCTTGAGTTTGCAATATAGATGCGACGAGAGGGATGCAATTTATGACAATAAGAGTCAATCATTTGAGAAACATGGAATCTTTGCGTGATTCTCCTTTGCCAATGGCAGATATGGATTTTTGCTAGGTACCCTTGCGAGTTGATACGGGTACAAGGTTTGGGCTTAGTTCTAACCTCCTGTAGGTAGTATATTTGCTTCTAGTTTTGTTAGGTTTTACATATATAGTTCAATATCTTATCAAAAGGTTTCTGACATATCAACTGTTGTTAGGAAGTATATGAAAAAAAGAAGAAATATATTCAAGGAGATAGGTATTTTACAAGATGAGGAGGAGATAGATGGTTGTTTGATGTTTCATCTCACATAGATACAGTTACAAAACTTGAGACCATGCTAAAAACTGGTGACTTGGCTTGTTCTAGTAATGTCTTAGTTCATTCTTTGGGTATGTATTGTGAGATTGTTACATTTATGTGGGTAGAGGCTGACATAGCTCAACCAAATGAGTATCCAGCTATTAATTTTTAGTCCATAGACTTTTATGGGATGCCATAATATGTGAGAGTAGGAGAAAAAATAGATGCTAAGGTATTCACTAAGTATAAGACTATGGATAAGAAAGTTAAACCACTTACAAGTCTGCTACCCTTAGATAGTGAGGATGAGATGAGGAAGGCTTACAGAGCAACCAAGTTTGTGAGATCTTGGACAGATTGGTCACTTATTCTCAGTAGAGACTTTAGCAAAGTTGTAACTCGGGAATGATGAGTTTTTGCTTGCTATAGAGAAGCATGGAAGGGTGTTTTCTTTTTAACTTAAGGAGATTGGGTGTGTTAATCTATAGGCATTAGTATCTCCAATGGTTATTTTTATTATTCCCTTGATTCCCTATAATCTTTAGACCATACTAGTGCCAAAGACGCACCTACCAAAGTTCATAGAGGTGTTGAATGAGAAAATTTAGATGAAAATTCTTGAGCCTTCTTCAGCACCCTATTCAATTCAATGGTTTATTTTTCCTAAAAAGAATGATCATTTGAAATTCATATACGATTTGCAACTAGTAAATGAAGTGATAATAAGGAATGTTTGTGTTAGTCCAATTGTGGATGACTTTGCACAAGCTTTTACTAGACAAGCTATTTATTCTCTTGGAGATTTCTATTTTGGATATGATCACTTTTATCTTCCTTGGGAGAGCAGAAACTTGATCACTATTAAGATACCATTGGGCCTTGTTTGGATGATGTGTACTCTATGGCAAGGAGCTACAAATTCAATTGCTCATATGTTGAATTCCATGAGCAAGGTCTTGTGTGACTTCATTTAATAGCAGACTATGCCTTTTTGGATGATGTGCCTATTAAAGGTTGTGCAAAGCAAGAAAAAGATGAGTATTTGGATATTTTTGGTTGTAGACACTTTGTTCTTGATCATATTTTGGATTGTGATAGGATTCTGACTAGATTAGAGGAGGTAAATTTGACCCGATCAGGTGCAATGCCTTTTTTGGAGTCAATGAGATGCTTATAGTTGGCCACATGAGGAGTTATTATGGTAGGAAGCCATCTCCAGCTAAGGTGGATTCCACAAAGAAGATTGTAGAGATTTATACACCAGTTTTTGAGGTGAGGAGGTTTCTTGATGCATGTGTACTTTACATTATATGGATTCCACATTTCACATATGTTACAGATGTTTTATATTAGTTGCTTCACAAACAACAAAAAATATTTTGGACTTAAAACCATGCTAGAGCTATGAGAAAGTTCAAAGAGTTAATGTAGCTTTCTCCAACCCTTGAAAAGATAGATTATTCATGTGGGAGACCTATTGTGGTCACAGTTGACACTAGCCCTATTGGGATAGGATGGGATATCGGCCAAGATGATAAGGAATGATACATGTATACAATTCACTTTGGAGAAAAGGTCTTGAATGAAAGGTGCCATCAGTATCCACAAATCAAATGTGAGGTTTGGCGTATTGTGACTGCAGTCAAATGTGATAAGTTGTATTTTATTGGTGTTTCAATGGTTATTGACATTGATTGCTTGCATCTTTTGGGGATGAATACTAGTTTTTCTACTCCCAATATAGCAATGCTTCATTAGATTGGCTGCATTGAGTCATTAGATCTATAATGTACTTAAATTCTCTCTTTCTACAATATGGTTAAATATATTGTGCTTGCAAGGGAAGATCTTACCAATCAGGTTGAGGGAAGAGCACTAAAGATTAAGATTACTTGTGTCATATGTAGGTTCTTTCTTTGAGGAGATTTTCTACAAATATGGCCATTTGGGTAACATCATTGCTGATCCTAGAGAGTTGGATGTAGATAAGGCTAGAGAATTCTTCTCTAAATGTGGTATTAAACTAGATATAAGAAAATGGAAGGAGCAAGAGTGGTCATCCACCTATAGTGAAGGCTTTAGCCAAATCTTGCGGTGGAAGGATTGGAGACTAGCTAAGGATGTTTTCCTATAATCTTTGGTACACTACTCAAAGTGTTACTATAGGTTTTACACCTTCAAAGTTGATGTATGGGCAAATGCTAGCTATGTTGGCATAAGTTTGGACACTTACTTGGAGTATTTTACCTTTGTAAGAGGAGATGTCTAAAGAGGATCTCTTAACTCTTTGCATTCGCGGCAACTTAAGTGAAGATCAGAGGTTGTACAAAGTGCAGTGCAAAAGCCTAAAGAAGCTAGGTTTTGGAATAATGAGAGGTCTAATAGCAAGCATAGCTACGAACTAAAGTAGTTGAAGAGGGAGATTGGGAATTGATATATGATAGAACCCTAGATAATCAACATAACACTATTCACAAGATGATTTGAACCTTACAAGGTAAAGCATGCATGTGGCAATGCTACTTATGAGCTAGCTGAGCTTGATGGAATAGTCTTGAAGACACCTATTGTAGGAAGTGAATTTGATTTTCAAGAGGAGAAATGAAGATGAATATATAGTGGAACATTTGATTGAGCACGAGTTGAGCTCCCATAGAGCTTTATGATGCTCTCTTAGAGGTTGAGGATGAGGAGCTCAACTTTTTTGTTGAGCTCAAGGGAGATGAGGATGTGTAGATGTGGCTCATCCGAGGGATGAGCAAGTTTAGAGGGGATAGATGTCATGATGCTACACATTCACACATCAAAAACATAGGGCAGTAGGTATTTGTTTCTTACATAGTTTGAATAAGGAAATGCCATTCGTATGTGTTTTCTATGTAGTTTCACGTGGATAAGTTTGAGTTGAGAAAAATGGAGAAGTTGATCGTGACAAGCTAAAGGAGGAGTTTCAAGACCAAAAATGGGCTCGACATTGGCTACACATAATTGACTAACACCTCGATTTACACATATATGGAGCACCCCCCAATTGATCATTGTGGCTCCTACAACTCTCTTATACCCTGGGGATCCGCCCGAGGCTCTCTAAATATAAAACACAACCGTAACATTGTCCACTATTTTGATAAAGCATTCTAGGAAATAATTTTGTTTCTCACATAAGAGTCCCTAATGAAAAGTGTACTATCCCCTATAGCTTAGGGATCTTCACACTCTCATTATTGGTTAATAGATTTAGCAATCAATTGCAATGCATCCAAAAGACTTTCTTTTTCTAGATACCATGTATAAGAATGCAAATGCAAGGAATATTATCATAAAGTGCTCAAATAAACTCACCACAAATCAGCCAATATGTTGTGTGAATAACACTCTTTCAATGATTTCCTTTCTAACAAAATGTTGTGTTGTTGAAGAAACAATATCAAAGTAATTAGTAATATTGTCTTTTTAAAAATACAGAATAAAAACCTATATGCTTTATTTCAATACACAAATACATATATTTCTATGTAAAATTCTTGACATTTCAGCTTCTCTATGTGTTCATTAATTATGTAGGGTATTTTCTATGTTTCACGAAACTTTTTTAATAGAAACACCCTCTAAATGACCACTTTAACACACAAATGAATGTTGACTAAGACAAACATAATGCTCTATAATCATTATATACTCATGGACTTTTTCCTAGTTTTTAGTACTTTTTCTCACTCGTAAACTAAAATTTTCATCAAAAAATCCACTTTTATGATTTTCTATTATCTATTTTAATATTGATTTTTTTAAATTCTCAATTTCATGAAGCTTATGTAGATTGTGATTTAGCATTATTTCCAATATAATTCCATAGGAACACTATTTGAATCATAAAAATCCATATAATTATTATTTTTCTATTAAATCTCATATTGTGGATTTTAAGATTTTGATTTTCATTATGTGAATTGTAGAAAATTACTAATTATTCTACGATTTCAGACATATTTAAGCATATTCAACCACTTTCAACCGTTTATTAATCATAAGAACAAGTGATATGATATAGAATCCAATAAAAGACTGCTTACTCTATAATTTGCATACACATGTATTGTTTTTGGAAAATGGAAAGCCACTAATGCTCTTTTATAGCTACTAATGTCTCCTTTGCACTTCCTTGTTCCATTCCTCTTGTCTCGGTACAAATTGACATCCATTCCCCCTCATCCTCTCAGCCATATGAACCATGTTTATGGTGAGAGAGAAAGACTGAATTTCTATCTTTTCATAGAGTGCATCAAATCACTTGCTTTTTCTCGCAATTCAAAGAAAAATTTTTAGGGAATCCATAGATAGGAGCATAAAGCATGGTACCAATGGCCACAAAATTTCATTTTTTAAATGAATTGAAGAGGAGCCAAAAAATAGCGTCCCCTTCCATTCATCATTCTTTTGTGTTGTATGCTTCTTTTAATCAACATTAATCTCTAAATCTTCAAAAAACCTAGTTCACTCTTGCACATTCATCACAGTCCCACAAAGTGGTTTCAGTCCACTGTGGAAGGGCAAATAACCTAAGATTTGCAATTTGACACTAGACATGTGACTTTTTGGCATCAAAATCTATTACCTCGGCATCTCTCACTTACTTTTTGGCTTTTGGATTAGGTAGCTGCTTCATAATGCCAAACCTTGTGGACATTAAATGAGAGGTCAAATGGACTCCAATCGATGAATGGACACTTGCATTGGATTCCGATTTTGAAATTTATCCACGAAAACTCTAGCTCCTTGATCTATGACAAACACATTTTTCACCAAAAATGTCCCTTTTATGGCTCTTTAGCCACTTTTGTACCTGAAATTCAGCTTCGAAAAGTGACTCTCGTCGATGCCTATGGAATAGGGTGACTCAACCCATCAAACCCATGAATGGATTTGCATAAACATAACCTATTAAGAGAATCAAACCACTACAAATAAAATATACAACATATCACACACACGGTCCTCACACTATCCCCTTAACAAAGTCAATGCATAAATTCTACGAGGGAGAGACTAAGCATAGTGTGACATAGATCAAAAGCTAGTCACTAAGCAACTCCTCCAAAACAAACCAATTGAAAAGAGCTATTAGAGGAGTCGTCCTAACTAGTGGTTTGACCTATCTAGTTGACCTAGGACAACTGGACCAAGAACTCCTACTAGGCAAAGACTCCTATAGCCTGAGCTGTTGAGAATCATATATTCTTTTATTTTACTATCAAGACCAAAATGGGCCTGTTGACACTAGCTCTATGGCTGTAGCAGCCTCCTACATTCACCTAAACAACCTCACGGCCTCATAGCCTAGGAGCATATAGACACTAGGAACTGATTTATTGAAAAAATGTGTTTGTAGATACAATCTCTACATCATAGTCCAACGTGATGCCCTTTTCAACTCCAAGCAATAGGAGTTCCCAAACGCATCAATGACTAGCACCTCATAGCACAAACAAAAGGAGCATCCCCTAGCTTATCGCTATGGCTCCACTACGGCTCTCCTACATCCCATGAACCCCAGGATGCATTGTTTCAATATATAGCACACACGCAACATAGTCCACTCTTTTGATAAAACATTCTAGGAGTTATTATAATCCTTACCACATCAGTC
The DNA here is from genome assembly GCF_053477565.2 of Lygodium microphyllum. NCBI lineage: Eukaryota > Viridiplantae > Streptophyta > Polypodiopsida > Schizaeales > Lygodiaceae > Lygodium > Lygodium microphyllum. The sequence continues at coordinate 81,955,460 of NC_141155.1, forward strand.
CCCAAACGAAAAAATAACTCTAGATCTACATGTTAGGGAACCTTACACTCAACGTGGGTCAATCGTTCTAAATCAATTGTTATGCATCTAGGAGATAGTTCTCTTGACACCATATGTGAAAATATGGATGCAAGGTGAATAACATAGTGTGCACAAATAAGTACACTTATAAATCAATTAGCATGGATGTGCACAAACAACCCTTTCATTATTTCACTCTAGCGTATTGCTTCGTTGCTAAGACAACACCAAGATAACCCATGCTACTCCCCTTTTAAAGACATAATCAAATGAATCCTATATAATAGAATATGAATAAATTTTTAATTCAAATTATCCTTAGCTCCCACAATTCCCTTTCCATCATTTAATATTTTGCATTCAATGGGTAGGTTAAAAGGATTTTTCATGTAAATGTTCTTTATGTAGAAAGCAATAAACATGCATTTTGACATACAAACAAGGATAAACTAAGAGCAATCCTCATGATCTATCTTTGTTATATGTGCATAAATATAATTCTAATTTTTTATAAATTTTTGGATACAAAATTTATTATTTTCCTATTTTCTTTGTCCAAAATAATATTTTTAACTATTTAAAAAAATAGAAAATGTTTTTTTAAAAACTTTTTGAGTCAAGAAATTAAGTCACTCTCAGAAAAATCATCACATTTGATTTTATCCCACATGAACATGGTTTGATTAGTCAAAACCTAAAAAACATAATTTTTCCTCTTTAAGTACACATTTTTTATTTTCAAAAAATTAATAACTCACATGCATGAACATGGGTTCAGCATTCTATGCTTCACAGACCTCAAACACATCACAAATAAGCTTTAAACAAATTTTCATTGCATATGAACAATATTTGCACCATAAATTATAAAAAAGAATCCAATTTTCCATTTAAAAGAGGCTTACTACCATTTTTTGGCTTTTGAGTCTCAAGAATTGAGTTGTCAAATAGCCATCGGACCTGCCACTGATCTCCAAACACCGCTATTCATCACTCCTTAGCGTCAACATGATCTCATATCAATCTAGTTCAAGCCAAATAACCAATCTTCATCTCAATTTTCTCCAATTCACTCTCACATGAACAACACATTAGAGGAGAGAGAGAGAGGAGAGAGAAAGATTGAGGATGAAGAATACAAGGATCTCATCCCCTAGAGGATGCTCTTGATTCCAATGAGTACAAAGATGTTTTTTTAAATGAAAAAACTGAGGTGCTAAAAAATTGATGCCTGCCCTCCTCACGTTTTTTTTTTCTTTCGAGAAGCTTTAAGCTTCTTAAGCCTCTTTTAAGCTTAAACAAAAAAACTGGTTCACTTTTAAGTATTGACAATTAACTGCAAGTGGATATTGGCTGAACGGAGGGGCAAACAACCTCTAATTTGCAAACGGACTGGACAATTGGCGTTGTGGCATAAAAAAATATCGATGGCCTCCATCACATGTTTGTCGACTTCCAAATTTGATAGCTACTTCATAATGCCAAACCTTGCGGCTATTAAATGGGGATTCAAATGGACTCTAGTTGACAAACAAATGCTTGTGTTTGATTCTCAATGTCAAAATGTATCTAGGAAAAATCTAACTCCTTGATTCACAACTGTTTCATTTTCCATGACAGATTGCTCATTCACACCTCATGGGGTATTCTTGTGCATTAAATCGGCTCCAAAAATACACTGATAGGGCAACATAACCCATCGAGTCCACAAACTGATTTGCACATACAAAAACCATAAAGAGAATTAAGCGACAACAAAGAAAATACACAACAAAACACAACCACAACTCACCCTATTCCCTGACAAAATCAAGGCATGACGGTCCACAAAGGATAGGCGTTGATAGATATCTAGAGCTAGTCACTAGCCAACTACTCCAACATAGACCGACTAAAAAGAACTATCAAAGGAGTCATCCTAAATGGTAGTTTGACTTGCCTACCTGACCCAGGAAAACTAGACTAGGAACTCCTATTAGGTGAAGACTCCTATAGCTTGGTCTTGCATTTTCAAATACTTTTGATTGAGCACTTTTTAATACTTTTTGACTTGATAGTCAGGCATGTAAAAAGGAGGGAGCTACGTATATTATGACCGAAGGAGAACATGGCATCAGCCTCAAGGCCTGTCTCGATACCCAAGAAGCTACCAAGCTTTTGCAAGGTGACACTAAATCCTTTTCTTGTCACTCACTTTTATTTTCGCTTCAACGATCCTTATTTATTTTTCCTTTCCAACTAGATGTCACCCTAAGGAGGACAAGGCATTGACCCCTGACTCATCCATAAGAACCTACCAAGCCTTCGCAAGGAAATGACCATTTTCTCTTACTATTTTTATCAAGAAGTGAACTGGAGAGAGAGAAAGAGGAGATGGAAGATTGCAGAAGAGAGAGAAGAAGTGCCGAAGTGAGAAAAAGAGAGTGATGAGGAGAGAATGATAGGGAAGAGAAAGAGAGATGACTGAAAGCCATGAAAGGACAGGAGGAGCTAGAGAGAGAAGAAAGAAAAAGTTGTATTATTATATCAAAAACTGATTACTTGTACATATGTCCTTTTTCCCTTTTATGTTCCTTTAATTTAGTTTTTTACATTCCATCCCCACTCGCATGTTTTTGTCCTCAAAAAGAAAAATAGGACTTATAACAAATCACCAAGTGGTGGAAAGGGATAGACTACTCTGCATGGACTAAAATAAATTGACCTAATCTACAAGGATTCATAAATTAAGTACAATTAGAGGGCTGAGAGTCAAGTACAAAGCATTGATAACCATTGAGAAATATGAAAATGAAATATCGGACCAAAATGTTTCCATTAAGAGCTCCTCCTAGGTGGAGACCCTGTGATGTCCAATGGAGACCTTATTTTACTAAATCTATAATAAATTTGGATTGGTTGATCCAAATGAGACATGCAATAGCTCCAGACAAATCTCTCTTTAAGTACTTTTAGCCCATATGACTTATTCATCTATGACATTGATTCAACATTAAATCAGGTCCAAACCAATGATCTGTTTTGCAGTGAGACCAAGCCTACTAGTTAACATGATAGTTGTCTCAAAATTCTTAAAGGTAAGGACATCATTCCCAAAGTCATTGATGCCAGGAGGCATATTTTATGGTGGATTTCGTGCCACGGTGGATTCCGTGAGGTTTTACGGTGGATTCCGTAAACTTTAATGACCGGGGCTCATACACAAAGTGGATTCTTTGTGCGAGAAGTTGATGGGGACGCCTATCCTTTTCGGGCGTTTCATTAATTTAGTGTGTACATGGGTGATTCCATAGCGGGTGATTTCGCAAAATGCATATTAAATTAATAAACGTTTATGAGTTTAGAGTGCACACTCGTAATAAATTAAGGTTAGGATTGATTTCTAACCAGTTGATTTATTTATGTAGCTGAAGACTGCTAGGTATTCACTTTTGTCAGTTTAATTGTATTATTTTACTAACGATTGTGAATGCTTCAGTTGATGTGTAGAGATAGCAGCAGTGGCGGAGAAAAGCATTGAAGGATAGCGAGTATTCGATTTATCATTTATATTTTGATGGGCGCATACCTTAGGCATGGTGCCTATATTTTGTCGCGCCTATTTATTGAGGCGTTGGATATTTATTTATTATTTTGTATGCGCATGGGTGCACGATTATGTTATTTGTACTTGGACATTGTATTGGGTATGCCTGACTCTTTGGGCATCGCCCATTAGCTTTATTTCTATTTTGTGCTAAAGCAAACTCAAAAGCTAAAAGCTTGCTATTTTGTAATTTGGGCTATTATTTGAGCTTGAAGATGATTAATACATAAAATACATGCTACTAGGAGGCATATTTCACGGTGGATTCTGTGCCACGATGGATTCCGTGAGGTTTTACGGTGGATTCCGTAAACTTTAATGACCGGGGCTCATACACAAAGTGGATTCTTTGTGCGAGAAGTTGATGGGGACGCCTATCCTTTTCGAGCGTTTCATTAATTTAGTGTGTACATGGGTGATTCCATAGCGGGTGATTCTGGAAAATGCATATTAAATTAATAAACGTTTATGAGTTTAGAGTGCACACTCGTAATAAATTAAGGTTAGGATTGATTTCTAACCAGTTGATTTATTTATGTAGCTGAAGACTGCTAGGTATTCACTTTTGTCGGTTTAATTGTATTATTTTACTAAGGATTGTGAATGCTTCAGTTGATGTGTAGAGATAGCAGCAGTGGCGGAGGAAAGCATTGAAGGATAGCAAGTATTCGATTTATCATTTATATTTTGATGGGCGCATACCTTTAGGCATGGCGCCTATATTTTGTCGTGCCTATTTATTGAGGCGTTGGATATTTATTTATTATTTTGTATGCGCATGGGCGCACGATTATGTTATTTGTACTTGGACATTGTATTGGGTACACCTGACTCTTTGGGCACCGTCCATTAGCTTTATTTCTATTTTGTGCTAAAGCAAACTCAAAAGCTAAAAGCTTGCTATTTTGTAATTTGGGCTATTATTTGAGCTTGAAGATGATTAATACATAAAATACATGCTTTGTGGAGCGCTCACACAAGGCATGGGGGGAGATTGCACCCAATTGGTCTCTTGTTCATGTCGTGCATGCTTTTTACCTTGAGTTTTGTGCAAAAAGCAGAGTTCTTTTGTTCTTGGGGACCTTCCGGCATTCACTACGCAACCATACGGCATCTGATCTACGTACTAGTGGTATCAGAGCGAAGCTGAGATCAAGAGCTTCTAATCGCTACCCATCTTGTGCGAAGGCGGAGCTCCTGGAACGATCGAGCTCTACGGTCAATCTCATCACGAACAGTCGATACGGGTGGATTTCTGGCTATCAAGAACCTCTGTTTCCATCTTCAGATCACGAAGGACCGGCCTGCAGCAGCGGAGGAGCACTCCTACATCCTCTCATACAAATCGTGGAGTTTCAGAGAGATAAGTCTTCTAATCCACAAGTTTAAAAGCTTAATCAAGCTTCATATGCTTAATAAGCTTGGTTTAAGCTTAAAAAGCTTAAATCTTCCAAATCGTCAATGACTGGTATCAGAGTATGTCCACGTGAATTTCGGCGGCTGAAAAAACCGCCCCCCCCCCCCCTAAAATTCGCCGTTTCTATCCATTCAAGCTATAAGCTAAGTCACTTAAGCCACAAGTCACACAAAAGCTCCCAAGTTCTGCAAGTCTTCCAAGTCTAAATCCTGCAAGTCTGATAAATCAACCAAGTTCTGCAAGTCTTCGTACTCTACAAGTCACATAAGTCTGGAACTTTGCAAGTCAGACAAGTCATTTGAAGTCAAAACTGACTTCTGTTCAAAACTCATAGAAGGGCTGTTCCTGCGGAGAAACTCCAAACTACAAAGTTGTTCATTGGAAGGTACTGTTCGCATACGCAGGTTTGCTGAACCATTTTTAGCACGCGCAGAAGATTAAAACGCAGAATTTTCAAAGATTACAAATCCCGCAATAGCCAAAGACGAAGATTGTGAAAGCCACACACAAAAATATATAAGCCTTGTACACCCGATCTTGAGCTATGCTCATCCCGCTAATTTGATTTTGAGAGTGTGAGGTCTTTTGAAGTTTTCCAGGATGATGGAATCACATATGGATGATTTAATGGCTGAAGGCGATCTACCTGAACTTACGATGGAGCAAAAGCTAGATTTAATTATGATACAGTTGGATGAAGAACAACGAGCTAGGCAAGCATTGCAAGTTCAATTGGCTAATTTACAAAGATCGACTACCGATAAAGAGGAACCTCAATCTGAAGACCTTATTCGATGTACCATCGATGCGACTCTCGAAGCTCAATCCATCCGCAAGGAAACAAAGATAAGTAAAAGAAATTTCAAATTTTGTACTTTCAATGGCACTCGAGAGGGAAAAACTGTTCTTGCATTCATCAGTTAGTTTGATGACTACTTTCATGAGGAAACATATGCAGAAAAAGATAAAATCAAGTGTGTCACTAATCATTTAGTGGATAGAGCATCTCTTTGGTGGACCGTGGTTCGTAAGAGTATAGATTGTCCCACTACCTGGGAGAATTTCAAGAAGAAGTTTATGCAGAATTTCCTTCCTCCACAATTTCATGAAAAAGCCATAAAGCAATGGGACCTTCTTCAGCAACGAGATCGTGAGCCTATTCCTCAGTACACCGAATGCTTTTGGAATGCATTACTCCAGTTACGCATGCTTGAAGACGTACCTGAAGCGACACACAAGCGCAAGTATATGTCTGGATTACTTGGGCATTACTACGCTGAAGTCAATATGTTCAAGCCTGCAACTCTTGAAGATGCAATTTCATTAGCTCATGACACTGAAGACAAGCTTCGAGGAAGAGACAAGCGTCCACAACAATTCCAAGCCAATGGTAACTATGGATCTAAGCAATTCAACTCAAATTTTAGAAGAATTAATCAAGGTCGTTTTCCTTCATCATCTTTCCGTAAGACTTGGGCAAAACCACCTGCTTTACCATCCAATACCATCCAAAACCCCAAGCCAATTCCACAGCCAAATCCTAATATTCCTAGACTTTCTGCCATTGCAAACAATGTAATCAAAGCCAAACCTATAGTGTGTTATAAATGTCACCAACCTGGACATCTAACAGCCAATTGCCATTCGAAGAAGCCACCTATCCATATCAACTATCTTGGAGCAATGGAAGATGACGAACATGAAGAAATGCCTGATTTCACGAAAGATGAAGACGACATTACTACTCCTTCGGATACTTTACCAGGTATGCCAACTCCACATTCTTTATTGACAATGAAATGTTTAGTGCATGGAAAGGAAAAGATTATTTTGCATGATGATGGTAGTACTCATGATTTTATTTCTACAAATCTAGTGAAAGAGTTGAAATTACAGACTATACCTACGCATTATCGCATTAAAGCAGCATTCTTAGGCACTAGGTATAATGAAACATAGGAAGTGCATGACTTAGAAATTCAAATTGGTGAATACACTGAAAGAAGGAATTTTCTAGTTGCACCATTATAATCTAGTGATATCATTTTAGGTATGCCTTGGCATCATCAGCATAACCCTGATATAGATTATTCCACTCATTCAATTAATATTAATTTTCAAGGAAAACATATTACATTATATGGTATGCATGCATCGAATGCTTTTCCACTGCTTTCACATACTCAAGCTAAACGTGCATTATGCAAAAGTAGTAAATCTTATCTCATTTGGGTGAATGAACTGCAAGTTAAAGAAAACCATATGCACCCTAGGCATAAAGAATTTCCTGCACACTTTAAAGACTGTTTTGCAGAAGATCTACCACCTGGTTTACCTCCTTCACGTCCAGAAGACCATAAAATAGATTTGATTCCTGGTACACAACCACCTTGTAAAGCACCATATAGGCATAACCAGATAGAGCAAAAAGAAATTCAAAATCAAGTTGAGGAATTACTAAATAGAGGATTGATTAGACCTAGTAGTTCTCCATTTGGTGCACCTGTTCTGTTAGTAAAGAAGAAAAATAATACCTATCGTATGTGCATTGACTATCGTGCTTTAAATAAGATCACTGTAAAGAATAGGTATCCAATTTCTAGAGTTGATGACCTTATGGATAAACTACAAGGTTCTGCCATATTTAGTAAAATAGACCTTAGATCTGGTTATCATTAGGTAAGATTAGATAAGTCTGACATATTCAAGACTGCATTTAGGACACAATTTGGTCATTATGAATTTTTAGTGATGCCTTTCGAATTGACTAATGCACCTGCTACATTTAGTAGAATGATGAATCGTATATTTTTGAAATATCAACATTCACTACAAGATATAGACCTTATAGCGACGTTTAAAGCGACGAAAATACAAACAACAAAATTTACCCCCGTCGTTGCAAAAAGCGTCGTTATTGACGACGCCATAGAATCGTCGCTATATGCGTCGCATTTGCGATGTATATAGCGACGCATATAGCGATGGTTGCAGAGAATTTGCGATGCTCATAGCGACGCCAATAGCGACACGTACAGTAAATTTGCGACGCAAATAGCGATGGTAACAGAGAAAAAAAAAATTGTGGTAGGGCAGCAAGCTGCCCTGCCACATATAGCACTGTGTGCTGTATGAGAGCCATACAAAATAGTTTCTGCACTGCTGCATACAAAGCGTTTGCAAACAAAAAGAATGTAAACTGAAATCATAAAACTGATACATGAAATAAATACATGATCGCATAAAATGCGATTGGTAAAATCATGAAACGATATCACTAATACATAGAAAATGTCTACATAGATTGGGCGACTAAAAACTAAAGGTGTGTGAGCTCTAAGGATCCAAGGGCGAGCTACAAATCCTCGTCCCCCGAAAGCTCGTCCCGCTGCAAAGGAGCATCAAACGGATTCTGTAGAAAAAGAAACAACATATCAATCCACCATACAATAATGCATTCAAATATCTCATGGTAACTACGGATAAGAAAGATGAGTGACTTACAGGGTCGCCGCGTCTATACAATCGGTCGATCAATGCCCTGAAACCGTGCCTCTCTGCATATCGAGTCTCAAGGCCTTGCGGATCGCGATTTGTAACGGAGTGCTGCAAAGAAAACAAAATGCTAACTGTTAGAAACATGATTGTCAGTACAAAGAATATCTCAAAAAAACAAATAAGCAAAACAAAAGAGAAACTTACAAAGTCCTCCAAATATGTCCTATGGCCGCCACTCCCAAGATGATGCACCGATCCGGCCTCAATTCATGCCCTCGCCGCCTCCCGCTCTACTGACTCCAACGTCCTGGCAAATTTGTAGCCTCCTCCCTCAGTCGGCGCCAGTCGTTTGCATCTAACCACTCCGGCTTTGGAGCCCCACTCTTGATTGCCTTGCGTGCGTCGAATAGTCTATGTGACATGTATGCACGCATGCAATCCATCATCCAGCCCGTAGAGAATCTATCCACTGCGGGTGGCACCGGGAACTCCTCGTGCAAGGATGCTACTATGTAGTCCTTGCTCCCCTCCGGTATGTTCCTCCAATGATCCAGGACATTGTGCCGAAAAACTTGTTGGCACAACTCCCTCATGCGAGCCATCACCCTCCTCTCCTCATCATTCATGATGATGGCTCTTGACCTGCTATCCACTAGGTATCCATAACCCCTAGGAGTCTGCCTAAGATGGGCCCTCTCCCATCTCCGTCCACGCTCTTGGGCATATCCAGGAGACCCCTGTACATCCGGTGTACCGACGGGGGTACCCTCTCCCGGAGTGCCACTCAAAGGGGTGCCACCAAAAGGAGTGCCACCAAAAGGCGTGCCATCTACCGACGGCTGCGCAAAAGCCGGAGTAACTCGAGTGGACGTCCCCACAGGTGTGACAAATCCTGGAGGTGACGCAGCTCCAGCTGAACGACGAGACGGAGACACCACGTCCGTGTCTCCACAGCAGCACCCCCCTGATCCTCCTGCAGTCGCAGTCCCTCCCTCTGGCCCAAGTCGCGAGCGTCGAGATCGTCTGCTCGAAGCTGAAGCATCTAATCGCGCTGAAGCTGATCTAGCAGAGCGCCCTGACGAAGAACGAGACAGCTCCTGATCTGCCATCTCTCTGAATCTCGCGAGCTGATCTGGAGACATGCGTGCCATCATGTCCTGAAACTCCTCATCGCTCATCCCTCGACTCATCCTGAAAATGTCGATACCTGCACAGATAAAAAATGATGTTAGAATAATCAATTTAAACTATACAAAGCACATTAATATAAATCATTTTTGAAAAATCCCTCTTAAAATGCATATCTTATCTACCTTTATGGAAGATCTAAACAACGAATTGAGCAATACAATTCTCCAAGAATGAAGTATTCTATGGTCCCATGTTAATCTCCTGACACAACTTTGCATACACTGGAAGGTCGATAGACATGTCACCACAAAAGAACGAGTCTGCCTCGTTCTCAAAATATTCTACGACTTCTGTATTTCCATCATTGTTAGCCGATGCGGGCTCCAAGCTTGCGGTGGCCTCCACCCCTTGTAATATCGATCCCTCTATTTGCATATTTTCTTCATCTATGCCTAGAACATCTCTTAGATCATATACTCTCGCACCTCGAGGAGTTGAAGGTATAACATACCACCATCGAGGTTGTCGGGGGTTTGGATAGAAGATTACCTGTTCACAAACACTTACAAAGCGAGTTCAAACCATTGTGACATAAACCATGTCGTATTACAATTAGCAAGCAAATGACTATTTGTACCTGTTCACAATGGGCCGGAAACACAAAGGTGTTGCGCAAATCCATCCATTTTTTTTCGGAATCTATTTCGAGAAATCCAGATGGACCTCGTCGAACTGTTGCTCCATCTCCTCCAAGTACCACTTTGAACCACTGCACATCGAATAGTATCATGGAGAAGCTACGGTAATCCACCGTAATAATACTTTGCAAGTTCCCAAAATACTCCATCTCATCCACAACCGTGTTCGGATCCGTTGCTCGTCGCCGGCTCTCTTGCTCAAACCTTGCCATGACACCACAGTCCATTGTGGAGCGCATTTTGTCAATACGCTCCACCCGAAAATGCCGTCCGCGCGACCACACTGCACTATATATTTTGTACTGCACATTGAAACACTCAAATTAGATGTAGCAAGCAAATTTAGATACGACACATTCTAAACCCCTCATTACCTTTGGACTACATCCCCTCGAGAACTCCCACTCCTCCATTGAGACATCTGTCCCTTCGCTGGATGCTGCGGTCAAGGCTCCATGCAACCATCGTGTTGACATAAACCGTGGCATCTCCTCCATGCCTTCGGGATATCGAATCGGTTGGTGACGCGTACTGTGTTGGAATTCAGCTCGCGCTTCCTCTCGATCTTGCCTTGCAATCTGGTACTTGGCGAGCCACATCTCCATGGAGGCATGGTGCAATATACAAAAGCAATTCACATTCTCTTCCATTGAGGCATCCATTCTTTTTTTTACCCCATTTCCAACCACCACATCTCCAGTCAGCCTATCATCGTCCTTCAGCATCCATAGCATTTCATTGTCTGGTTCCACCGTTGGTAGCCATTGTGAGATATGCACTAACGCCTCTGACACCAACCAACCTTCCGCCATGCTACCTTCCGAACGAGCTCGTTGTCGCACAAAGCCTTTCAGAGTTTTCATGAAGCGCTCTAGGAAGAACATCCATCGCGTATGGACAGGTCCAGCAATATCCACTTCGTCCACAAGATGCACAAGAAGATGAACTTGTATCGTGAGCATGTATTTCTCAAAGAGACAGACCGTCTCAACTGCTCCCCGCCTTGCGGATTCAATAGAGGACATCTTAATCTCTTTCTGTGAGATCCATTGCACCAAAGTCGACAACTTGTAAATGGCCCCGCGAATTTCTGGAGTTAGGCATCCCGTGATCGCGATCGGTAGGACAAACTGCCACAAATGAGAAAGCATTAAGAATAATGGTCACTTTTCAAATTTCAAAATGTCCACGCTAATTAAAATCCATTCTGTTCACAAACCTGACATATCTTATGCCAATCATGGGATTTTAGCCCAGACATTTGGTCATCTTTAGAAAATGCGGACATGAGAGAACGCATCATACCCGTCGGAGTGCGGATAGACTTGATTACTTGCTTCACAATGCGCTCTTCTTTGGTAGACAAAACCCAGGGAGCGCGAGGAAGCTGCACTCCCCCTTCAGCACTCGACTGCGGCCAAAGCGCCTCCATCTTACCTACCTCCTTTAAATCCATTCGTGACCCTATAGTGTCTCTCTTTCCTGTGATGTGGTCCCATAGCAAGCTACCCACATTTTTGAAAATATGCATGGGATCCAACAAGTGGTTGACCTATAAGTGGGTCCAATATGGCAACTCGTAGAAAATCGAGAACCGTTGCATTCCATTTGGATGTGATTCCGGGTTTACCATTTTCAGCTTGTACCAGCTTACAGCGTTCATACGTGTTGGAGGTCGTCCAAGAAAACCTTCCCTGAGTTCATGATCCTCCGGCAAGAAAGCGGCGTGTCCTTGATATACCATCTTCTTCATGGTTCGTGACCTTCGGGAGTCTAACTGTGGCCCACACAATGGACATGCATGATAACCTGAGGTAACCAGACCTACAAGGCGATCCAGACCTAGTGAATACTTGATTGAATGAAATAAAATATAGATATTACCAGCGAGAACAAAGGTCTGCTCACCTGAGCACTCTCCCAATCTCGGAAAGTCATGCATCGTCCACATGAGAATGGCTCGAATGTTGGCTGACCGACGACCATCGCGCCTGCTCATATCTTGCACCGTGACCCCCTTCTCCCACAAAATCTTAAGCTCATCGACTAATGGACGAAGATACACGTCCATATTTTTTACTTTGTAACGGCCCGGGACGAGCAAGCTAAGGATGAGATGTCCTTTCTTCGTAGAAAGCCATGAAGGGATGTTGTAGTTGACAAGCACTATAGGCCACACACTGTAAGAAGTCGAGCGCAGACCGAATGGGTTCACACCATCCATGGCGAGACCGAGCCGAAGATTCCTTGGCTCTCGCGCAAAGCTTGGGAAGGTAGAGTCAATGTGGCTCCATGTGCACGAATCTGCTGATATTCGTTGAACTCCATCCGTGGACCTATTCTGCACATGCCACGTTGTCAAGCTTGCCATGGCAGACGTGTGAAACATGTGGTTTATGCAGGGGATGAGCGGAAAGTGTCTGAGAACTTTTTGAGGGATGGTTTGCCCTTGCAAGTCCTGTCGATACCTGTGAGCACCACACTTTGGACATGTCTCCATAGTCTCGTATTCATCTCGAAACAATATGCAGTCGTTGATACATGCATGGATGTTATTGTAGTCCATGCCAAGCTTCCGTAAAACATGTCGTGCATCATCACGAGACTCAGGCATGGTATTTGCAGGTGGCAATATATGATATTTCAATAACCTGAAAAAAATCATAAAACACCTTGAAAAAACACAAATGTTTGCAATAATATTGTTTTAAAAAAAAATCAATGAAGCCTGTGTGCAAGGTACCTGAATAACTCAGTCACACTCGTATTGCTCCAACCGTATTTTGCTTGCACACTTAAGAGTGCAAGCAATGTCTTCAACTGAGATACTCGTCACCCATCATATAATGGTATGGATGCTTCCTCTCTAAGCGGGTCAGATGTCTCAACATCCATGGGAATCAATGCATCGATCATTGCCTCCATCTCAGGCTCCAAGATTGTAGGCAGGTCGGGAAGGTTGTCTGTCTCCTCTGGCATTGACGGTATAGATGGGCCTTGCGAGTGGTCGATTGGCTCCTGCAATCCATCCATCGCACGTCCACGAACTCTTCTAATTGGCCACAAAGGGTGCACTCCCCCTTGGGTCGAGACATCAACCCCCTGGATACAAAATTTGCCAACAAGACCCAATCTTATTGTGTATGGTTTTCAATTAGCTTGAGAGTACAATGCATGAAAAATGCTAACTTCAAATTACCGTTTGCTGAAAATCCGCAATCGCCTGATCAATGATCTCAGATTGAAACTCGCCAAATCGTCGTATGTGTTCTATAGACAATCGGCGTTTTCGTCTAATTGCCAACTTGCATTGAGAGCAAGGACATGGGACACGCTGATTAAGATACGTCTCGCGGTCTTGAACAATAAGACCTTCTTCGTTTGCCATCTTATCTACATTACAGCAAACGAGGCTTAAATGGATAGCTTTATGGAGATGTACGTCAAGTTGCAAGTTGACCATAAATCTTGCATTATATATAGTAGTTGAGAGATTTTCCGATGTTATATCTCGGCCTTGTATCATGCTCAACGATTTGTTTGTCCCGGTAGATAATTATTTGTTATATCTCGGCTTTGAGTATAAGTAATCCATTTTAAAATTAATGCGCGCCATCTATGAAATTTTATAACTATAGTAATAAAATTTATTTCAACCAATTCTACTCATAGTCATAAGACCTGAGAGAAATGATCCTATACTCAATTTAAGGGTTTCTTCTTCTATAACAATACTTTTGGGTTCATTTTGATGAAGTACGTGGCCCATGGCAAAGCACATTGCATACCATTATCAATAATTCTATTATCTTAAATTTCCTTCCCCTCCCTCTCCTTCTCTTCCTCTCCCTCTCCCTCTCTTTCTCTCTTTCTCTCTTTCTCTCACCCTCTCCCTCTCCCTCTCGTTCTCTTTCTCTCCCTCTCTCATTTCCTTCCCCTCCCTCTCCCTCTCCCTCTCCCTCTCTTTCTCTTTTTCTCCCTCTCCCTCTCTATCTCTCTTTCTCTCTCATTTCCTAAACAAGCAAAAAATAAAGTGATTTAAACATCCTCCAAGCAAAAGGGAGAGGGAGAGATACAATGCACTCTCCCTCTCTTTCTCTTTCTATCCCTCTCTCATTTCCTTCCCCTCCCTCTCCCTCTCGCTCTCTTTCTCTCTCATTTCCTCTCCTAAACAAGCAAAAAATAAAGTGATTCAAACATTAAACAAGCAAAAGGGAGAGGGAGAGAGAGAATGCACTCTCCCTCCTTCTCCCTCTCTTTCTCTTTCTCTCCCTCTCTCATTTCCTCCCCTTCCCTCTCCCTCTCCCTCTATTTCTCTTTCTCTTTCTCTCCCTCTCTCATTTCCTCCCCTTCCCTCTCCCTCTCCCTCTATTTCTCTTTCTCTTTCTCTCCCTCTCCCTCTCCCTCTCCCTCTCCCTCTCCCTCTCTTTCTCTCTTACTCTCTCATTTCCTCTCCTAAATAAGCAAAAAATAAAGTAATTTAAACATTAAACAAGCAAAAGGGAGAGAGAGAGAGAGAATGCACTCTCCCTCTCTTTCTCTCCCTCTCCCTCTCCCTCTCCCTCTCCCTCTCCCTCTCTTTCTCTCCCTCTCTCTCCCTCTCCCTCTCCTTCTCTTTCATTTCCTCTCCTAAACAAGCAAAAGAGAACGATTTAAACCTTCAACAAGCAAAAGAAAGAGAGAGGGAGACTCACCAATGAGATATGGCGAGCGTGGGCGGCTTCTCTTTGCAACGAGGGCTCCTCCTCTCCTTCGCGAACAACGAGGTGGCGGCGGCGGCGGCGGCAGCAGCAAGTCTCTTCCTCTTCTTCTCTCACAAAGCCTTCGCTCTCTCCCTCGCTCTCTCCCTAGCTCTCGCTCTCAAAAGGCGAAACAAAAGAAATGAAAATGGCGCTCGGGTTTTGGCCGCGTTTTTTTTCCTGCGGCATCGCTATTTGCGTCACAAATGCGACGCAAATAGCGACACAAATAGCGACGCCAATAGCGACGCCGATAGCGACGCCGATATCCGCCGTCGCTAATCGGCGTCGCTAATTGCCCAATTCCTTGTAGTGATTGTGTTATTGTATTCTTTGATGATATTTTGGTGTTTAGTCAAAATGAGAAAGAACATTATGAACATTTGTCCTTGGCTTTTTAGTTATTAAAAGATAATCAACTGTATGCTAATTCGGAAAAGAGTGAGTTCTTTAAAACAAAAATTGAATATTTAGGTCATATCGTATCATCAGATGGTATTAAGGTTGACCCTTAGAAAATAGAAGCAATATTGAATTGGCCTATACCTAAAAATGTGCATGAGTTACGATCATTCCTAGGTCTTGCTAGTTTCTACAGAAAGTTTGTGCGTAATTTTTCATTACTTGCTTTGCCTTTGACTAAACTTTTAAAGAAAGGTATTGTTTATCATTGGTCCGATAATCAACAGAAATCCTTTGACTTATTGAAACATGCATTAACCCAAGCTCCTATATTACAACTGCCTGATTTTAATAGACCATTCTTTTTAGTAGTGACTGATGCTAGTGGATCTGGAATAGGAGCCGTACTTATGCAAGACAATCATCCCATAGCCTATTCTAGTTGTAAATTGAAACCCTCCGAACTTAAATATTCCACATATGATAAAGAATTATTAGCTGTAGTACAAGCCTTAAGACAATGGAAACACTACTTAATGGGTTCTGAATTTATGATTAAGACCAATCAACAAAGTATTAGACATTTACTTAGCCAACCCCAAATATCTGACCGACATATCAAATGGGCAGCCTTTATTTAGAGTTTTCATCCGATCATTCAATATCAATCCGGTAAAGAAAATGTAGTGGCCGATGCATTAAGTAGAAGACTTGCCATTCATAGTATTTCTGTTATATCATTTGATTCTTTAACTCCTATGAAAGATACTTATCATCAGGACATTACTTTTCATGCTGATTGGAATAAATTAGTTCAAAATAACTGGATTCCTATTGATTCACTGTCTTATAATGATGGATTCATGTTTTATGAAAAGAGATTATGTATTACAGTTCCATTCAGATCTTTTATTTTGAATGAGATTCATTGTCCTCCATATCAAGGTCATAGAGGTATCATATCTACTTTACGTACATTAACTGAAGATTTTTATTGGTCACATATGGACACTGATGTATCTAACTTTGTTTCTGAATGTTTGATTTGTCAAAGAGTTAAGAGACATCATGGCAAACAGTATGGATTACTTATGACTTTATCTATTCCATCAAGACCATGGGAACAAATTTCTATGGATTTTATTACTGGTTTACCTAATACTAAAGCTAACCATGATATGATTTGGACTGTAGTAGATAGGTTTAGTAAACAAGCATATTTCATTCCATGTAAGAAAACTTTAACAGCATCACAGGCAGCACAATTGTTTTTGAAAACTGTTTTCACTAACCATGGATTACCAAAAGTTATTATTTCTGATCGTGATTCTAGATTTTGTAACAACTTTTGGATTACTTTGTTTTCTAACCTAGGAACAAAAATTGATTTTTCATCTGCATTTCATCCTGAAACTAATGGACAAACAGAAGCCACTAACAATACTATTCTAGATCTTTTATGTGCTTACACTATTTCTAAACCACAGACATGGGATACACATTTACATTTATTGTGGTTTGCATATAATAATACCCCACACACATCTACAAAGAAAGCACCGTTTGAAGTGATTTATGGTTATAGATCGTCTACACCTGTTGCATCTTTATCAAATAGAATTCAGAGTGCTGATGATATTGCTAGTATGCACACTACTATTTTTGATGAAGTTAAAGACATGATTGCCAAAGCCCAGCAATCATATACCAAGCAAGCCAATAAGAAAAGACAAGCAATGAATTTCAAAGTTGATGACTATGTTTGGTTGAGAATAGAAAAACATAGATTACAAAGTGTAGATAGACATCCAGTTGTCAAATTAGCACCTAGATTCTATGGACCATTTAGGATCATTCACAAAATTAATGACAATGCATTTAAGTCAGAATTACCACCTCACTAGAAAATTCACAACACATTTCACATTAGTTTATTAAGACCCTTTAGAGGCCAATTACCTGTACACACTGTTTATGAAAACCCACCTTTGTTAGAAGAAGAGAGTGAAATACTTGAACCTGAAGCTATCATAGACACTCACTTTATGACCACTAGAACTGGCTGAAGATATTCTAGATATTTAGTCAAGTTTAAGAACCATCCTGTAGAGGAAGCCCAATGGATGCATGCTAGAAACTTAAATGCTTTCCCCGCTCTGCTAGCTCCACATTGAGCTAATAGCAATTGAGGTCAATTGCTATCCCACCGCAGGGGTATGATGCCAGGAGGCATATTTCACGATGGATTTCGTGCCACGGTGGATTCCGTGAGGTTTTACGGTGGATTCCGTAAACTTTAATGACCGCGGCTCATACACAAAGTGGATTCTTTGTGCGAGAAGTTGATGGGGACGCCTATCCTTTTCGGGCATTTCATTAATTTAGTGTGTACATGGGTGATTCCATAGCGGGTGATTCCGCAAAATGCATATTAAATTAATAAACGTTTATGAGTTTAGAGCGCGCACTCGTAATAAATTAAGGTTAGGATTGATTTCTAACCAGTTGATTTATTTATGTGGCTGAAGACTGCTAGGTATTCACTTTTGTCGGTTTAATTGTATTATTTTACTAACGATTGTGAATGCTTCAGTTGATGTGTAGAGATAGCAGCAGTGGTGGAGAAAAGCATTGAAGGATAGCGAGTATTCGATTTATCATTTATATTTTGATGGGCGCATACCTTAGGCATGGTGCCTATATTTTGTCGCGCCTATTTATTGAGGCGTTGGATATTTATTTATTATTTTGTATGACATGGGTGCACGATTATGTTATTTGTACTTGGACATTGTATTGGGTACGCCTGACTCTTTGGGCATCGCCCATTAGCTTTATTTCTATTTTGTGCTAAAGCAAACTCAAAAGCTAAAAGCTTGCTATTTTGTAATTTGGGCTATTATTTGAGCTTGAAGATGATTAATACATAAAATACATGCTACTAGGAGGCATATTTTATGGTGGATTTTGTGCCACGGTGGATTCCGTGAGGTTTTACGGTGGATTCCGTAAACTTTAATGACCGGGGCTCATACACAAAGTGGATTCTTTGTGCGAGAAGTTGATGGGGACGCCTATCCTTTTCGGGCGTTTCATTAATTTAGTGTGTACATGGGTGATTCCATAGCGGGTGATTTCGCAAAATGCATATTAAATTAATAAACGTTTATGAGTTTAGAGTGCACACTCGTAATAAATTAAGGTTAGGATTGATTTCTAACCAGTTGATTTATTTATGTAGCTGAAGACTGCTAGGTATTATTTTACTAAGGATTGTGAATGCTTCAGTTGATGTGTAGAGATAGCAGCAGTGGCGGAGGAAAGCATTGAAGGATAGCAAGTATTTGATTTATCATTTATATTTTGATGGGCGCATACCTTAGGCATGGTGCCTATATTTTATCGCACCTATTTATTGTGGCGTTAGATATTTATTTATTATTTTGTATGCGCATGGGCGCACGATTATGTTATTTGTACTTGGACATTGTATTGGGTACGCCTGACTCTTTGGGCACCGCCCATTAGCTTTATTTCTATTTTGTACTAAAGCAAACTCAAAAGCTAAAAGCTTGCTATTTTGTAATTTGGGCTATTATTTGAGCTTGAAGATGATTAATACATAACATACATGCTTTGTGGAGCACTCACACAAGGCATGGGGGAAGATTGTACCCAATTGGTCTCTTGTTCATGTCGTGCATGCTTTTTACCTTGAGTTTTGTGCAAAAAGTAGAGTTCTTTTGTTCTTGGGGACCTTCCGGCATTCACTACGCAAGCATACGGCATCCGATCTGTGCACCAGTCATGCTGGTCCATGCAGAGAGTTAAGTCCATCCCTTAACCTCCCAGGTAAAAAGGAAAGGTAATATCACGTCCATGCATGATGATCACCAAATCAGAGATATCATCACTCATGAAATAATATGCATGTATGAATGAATCCACCAAAGCATAAGCAACTGAATCAAATAGAAGCCCATGATTATGGTATTCCTCATAAAAAACCTCATAGGCTGCAATTGTAAACCCTTTATCTTCATCTTGATCATCATCAAAATTGGCTTCAACATGACTGTCTTTCTCTTCTTCATCTGAATATTCAAGTACCACAAATATCGTTGCACTCTTTGCTCTGCACATATCTTTGTGATTGAAATACATCAATTCAACACATTTATAACATAACCCTTGAGCATGCAACTCTTTGATTTGATCACTGGTTAATTGTCGCACTTTATGAGTTGTAGACCCAATGTTGCCCATATCATCACTATACAGATTAGCAATAGAATAATCATACTATTATCTATGGTACTCATGAGAAGCATATGGCTGAGAAGTATATGAATGCTGCACATAGTCATATTGCTATCCATATAGGTATTGGTATCCATGAGAGAGTGATTGGCTATACTCATTGATGTACATATTTAGCAATGATTGCAATAAGTCTTGTTGAACTACTACATCAACCATGGCAATTGATACAACCAACATATACTTTTCATATACATGTGCTAAACTCTCTTACAAAATAATATTACCATAAAGATTGATAAGAGCTTCCAAGATGCATGGCTGTACCAATTGATCCATATGAGATATCAAATGTTTGACAAGTGCTCGTTCTATCAAGACAGCATCTATCACTTTAGCTACCATCATGTTGCATCAAAATCCATAAGTGCATATGCCAACCATCAATCATTTCAAGCATGTGAAGAACTTAGTTTGTTTAATTCTAATGCTCTTATGATGCTCATAATATTTCTATTGGATGCCACTTGCCTCCTATAAGACACTTTAGAGTCAATATTGCCTTGTGGTACATGATAGGGATCAAAACCATGTGAGAAATACTCTTGCTGAAACATCTCATGTTTCCAATCTGAGTCCTCATTGTATTCCTATTGTGTCCAGTCATAGCTTGCAAGATGTAGAAGAATAGTATGCTTCTTACTGCCAATTTCTAACCAATGTAGCCTAGATTCATGTCAAAAGGTCTTAGTTGACTGACAACACATGAAAACACCTAAAATGACCTACTCATACCATAACAAAATCACACTTCACTTGAGACCCCAAGCTCAATATTGTAAATCCAAGAAATTTCATTGCTCTACAAAAGATTGTGTATATGGATCATAAAAATCTGTAGGTGCTAATGCCAGAACTGAAACTTGTAAGCTTTAGCCTCATCACCCAAGCACTTGAAAAACCTTGCCCATGCCTCAAAGGTAGACAATTGGGACAAATATGAATCAGTAATCAATAAGCAATGTGTCAATTCTATTGTAGAATTTCAAATCAAACTTGTAGCCTTTGGAGCTTATAAATGCCGAAAATTTTGGTGTATATAATGGTTGCAGAACATGATATTATGTCATACTAATCATATTTTTTGTCTCATCCAATTGTGACTGTATAGTAGCTTCTTCCGTGTGCCCAATGCAAGATACTAGATCACCAGCAAAGATCATACTCTTAGTAATGCCCTGAGATAGCCAATTGGATTCCCAAAGTTGAAACACCATTAACCCCCATGCCACACCTCCACCTGTTGAATACTCAAACTTAACCATGTGTGCATTCCTTTTTCAACATCTGAATGGCAGTTGGCACTGTTTACACAATTTTTCATTGTGTCATCCACCTGTGCGCAATGTCTAGAGTACCTCTGGGCACGGTCTTCTGTAGCTTCTTGGAAGCTCAGGGCTTCACACTTATGATGTACCTCCCATCATACATAGGGATATCAAAAGCTCAAACATTCTATTGGATAGTGGATATATTGCCAGGATTTTTGATTTTGGGCTTTCAACACGTGGTCCTACTAAGGTTGATTCTGCCTTCAAACTATCCTAAGGAGTAGGTTGGCACACATAACAAATGAAGAGAGGTCTTCAATTTTTTCTTTGATCTTGAACTTGTGGAGTAAAAAAAATTGAAATCAAAGAGTAACAAGAGGAGGAAAATCTGATTCTAGATTGAATCAGGACATCAATTAGTACTGCCCTTGAACCTTGATGGGAAAATCTTTTCTATTCATCTCCTTGTCCACAAGATGCCTAATTGATGCATTTGAAATGCTATCTATGATGATAATTCTTTGAAAAAATAGGTCAACAAAATGGTGTAGGATATTAAATTCTCTTTCCTTTAAGGATAGTAACCCAGGCTAGAAATTTTCCCTTCAAGTTGACTACAGCATAAGAAATGATTTGCCACTGAGCAACTCTTGTACACTCTTTATTAAGGACCTATTAAATCTGTAATCAAGACTCAACATGCTTTGGGGGTAGTTGCCACATGTACAACTCAGCTATGTTTACTTACTTAGGTTGCTTTGAGGTGGTTGCTAGAATTGGTAAGCACTTGCATTTCTGATGTCAATGTCTTGATTGCTTATGCTAGCTGCATTTATTTATTCAAGTTAATTCAAGCTATTGAGTGGTGTAGAGAAGCATCAATCCCCCTCATTTTTAGAGTCATTTGAAGTAGATAGACACAATGTAGACTCATTCGTATCATTATTTGTAACAAGCTGTCTCAGCACAGGTCATATCTCACAAAAGAGCTATGAAGATAGAATGAAGCCCTACTTACTAATGTTTGCACTCTTAGCTTTCCAGTAGGCCATTAGAAGCTCCCAGATAGAGCCAAAGCTATTCGTGCAATCAATGTGTGGCACACAATCAAACTTGTATAGTATGCTACTATCTTGGTATAGCTAAAGGCTAGTGATCGTGTGTGGCATAAGAGTCGTAAAATTGCATAATATGCTACTACTCTATCATTAGAGCAAGATTTGGGGCTCATCTCTTGCTCACAAAAATCTACCTATATGTGGCCCATGGAAATATGCATGTATGTGATCCAAACCATGCTATCTCTGCTTGTCCTTGAATCGGGTTACCCTCCTATAGATCACCATCCATTCTGAGGCTCACGACTTTTGGCATTTGGTACCAGGTACAAGTACTACTCGTTTAGCAGATATTGTTGGTATTACTTCATCAACTTCTACCACACTTTCTTTTGGGCCAACCAAAAGAGGAGCCTTTGAGATAAATTGTTCAAAACTAACTGATTTCAAGTCATAAATGGATGACGGGGCTTCTTTCACCACAAGCTCCTTCACATGTTCTTCATCTATCCTTTCTTCTAGTAAAGCATGGGCATGCACTTCAGTGACCTTACAAGAGAGTGTTTCTATGAGTTGGCATTCTTTCTAACTTGCCTCTGTCGCATTGGTGTTGAGTATATTTCTCTTTTGGAAATTTTCCAAAGTAGGTTTTTTTGTCCACAATAGCAAAGCTGATACTCTATTCTGGTTGCATTGACTCGAAAGGAAAAAATGAAGGCCTTATGCCAATGTCTCAAGTTTTACTGTAGGGTAACACATCAACATGTATAATGACAAGGGTTTCTCATGAGATTGAAGATGTGATAAATGCATTAGAAGAGGCTTGTATTTTCTAGATCACATTCCATCTGTCCATGAATTCTAGGCAACATCATCTTCCTCGGTTGTTTCTCTAAGCTTTCAATAGCCAACTCGAGTAGCTCCTACATTGAAACCACCTTCAGTAACAGTATTAATTGCAACATCTCCTCTCCCGTTAACTTCTATCTCGGCCATCACTTCAACTCCATTGAAGACCTTAACACCAAATCTATCTGTTGTTAGAGGAGCAATAGTTACTACATGATTGTCCTCTAAATCTTGGGTACTTATATCTTCAGTAACAACTTATCCAAAAATGCCCTTGTAACATGCCCACCTATCAGCTATCCAAGCATGATGCCAGGAGGCATATTCCACGGTGGATTCCGTGAGGTTTTACAGTGGATTCCGTAAACTTAGATGACCGGGGCTCATACACAAAGTGGATTCTTTGTGCGAGAAGTTGATGGGGACGCCTGTCCTTTTCGGGCGTTTCATTAATTTAGTGTGTACATGGGTGATTCCATAGCGGGTGATTCCGCAAAATGCATATTAAATTAATAAATGTTTATGAGTTTAGAGTGCGCACTCGTAATAAATTAAGGTT
This sequence comes from Lygodium microphyllum, assembly GCF_053477565.2. Taxonomy (NCBI): domain Eukaryota; kingdom Viridiplantae; phylum Streptophyta; class Polypodiopsida; order Schizaeales; family Lygodiaceae; genus Lygodium; species Lygodium microphyllum. Next base: position 81,979,009 of record NC_141155.1, read on the forward strand.
AGGATTTATTTCTAACCAGTTGATTTATTTATGTAGCTGAAGACTGCTAGGTATTCACTTTTGTCGGTTTAATTGTATTATTTTACTAACGATTGTGAATGCTTCAGTCGATGTGTAGAGATAGCAGCAGTGGCGGAGGAAAGCATTGGAGTCTAGCGAGTATTCGACCTTTGGATTATATTTTGATTCATATTTTTGTAAATTGGGCTATTATTGAGCATGAAGATGGAAATATACATAAAATACATGCTTTGTGAAGCGCTCACACAAGGCATGGGGGAAGATTGAACCCAATTGGTCTCTTGCTTCTTGTCATTCATGCTTTTACATTGTTTTTTGGGCAAAAAGGTAGAGTTCATTGTTCTTGGGGACCTTCCGGGATTCACTACGTGAGCATACAGCGACCGATCTGCGCACCAAAGCATGTTTTAGCAGTCCATCGAGAAACAATTCTAGGCTTCGCCGCCCGGCACTCCCATGGATGTTTCGGGGTTTGTTGCCTAGGGTTTCCCGAGTCCACCTCGCAACGAAACGTCTACGGCTGAACCCACCCAGATCAACTTGAAATTTGGGTTTCTAGTAGACAAAGTCTCCTGATAGCATCCTAGCATCGGGTCTTGGACATCCTACTTTACACAAAATACCCAATCCAAAGCAGATCCATACCATACTTGGTTCAAAGAGAATGGGAAATGAGAGGGATGTGCCGCTCAACCTCTCCACCCGTAGGGCATAGTCCCATTCCGGTGCCCTAAAACAGCATGAATTGGGTTCTAGCTTAACAATACCTAAAGTCATCGTTGCTAAAACCTTGTGAGAAGCCTCCGAGTTCTCTGGGACCACCTAGCCATAGGACAGACCCGTTGAGGATTCCGCCCACCCGCTTCCCTTGATAGCTTTATTTTTCTAATTAGGTCCTACCACATTTATGTGTGACATTTAAAATCAACTTCATTAATTAAGCCTTTTAGGGAACAGGGTTCATTCACGTAATTTACAGCACAGACACAAAAACAGAGCAAGCAAACCTTTTGACAAACAAGTTTCTTAATTTGTCTTCAAGTTAATCTTTGTCTCCTGTCCATACAGGAGCATTATGTATCCCTTCTGTCCAACAGAAGTACCTGGTCCAAATCACATGGCACCAAAAATTTCCATCCTTTATCTAGAATAGGATATTCCAATGCCACAAACGTTGAGCTCACGACAGTCTACAACTCTGTTCCAGACTCGACAAGGGGTGTCCAGAGCTCCACTGACCCCAAGCGACCTAGGAGTGAGACACAACTTCCATGGTTAACCTTTTCACCACTCGACCTTCAGGCCATGAATCGAGCAGTGCCCTCTTGGAGTAATCCACAATGCAATCTTGGAGATGATCCATGCAAGTATCCTTCCTTAACTAGCCAATTAAGAATCAATCATAATCAAGGTAATCAGCCCTAATATCATATTCTAGGAAAATATTTATTTATTTCCATGGCAACTTGTCATTACAAACCCTTGCCATGCATTTGCCATCAACAAACAAAACTAATTGTATTTTTCCCAAACAATACAAGAATAGATGTGATAACAATTTAATCATATATTCGCTCTCCTTCATTGGGATCAAAGAGTGATTCTATGCAAAATTTACTTAATAATTGCATGCATAGTTTTTAATGTATTCTTTTTACGATTATGCTATTCATAATCCTTGACCGATTACTCTGTCAACGAATAAGCCATATGCAAGTAAGTGTAATTAACTTTCCTTAATACATGCACTTTGCAAACTCCATCTTTCAAAGATGTGAGAAGAGGCATATCCCTTCCCATTACCTATTCTCATACATCATAGCATGGACCTAATGTATCTCATGCAAGAATCAAAGCAAGCACCTATCAATTGATATGGATCTCTGTTGCTTATGGAGATCTGTTATGCACCCAACGCACATGCTACTCTCTTGTTTAGAATTGCATCTATGTTCTTGACATGTCACAATCTCCTTTGCTAATCCAAAAGCCCCTTTTTGTACAAGTAATTAGCAAGCAATTTAGGCCAATTACTCCTTGATTTTCACTCAAGACTTGCTCTAATGGAACCACCAACTAGCCAAATGTTGTCCCAATTCACAATGGATGAGCTTGCATCTGAAAGCCTTGACCTTTCCTTGAATTTCAGGTGCTCATTTTAGTTTACAATGCCCATGATGGATGGAATGAGTCCCAAGGTGGCTATTAAACCCTAAATCTTGCAGAAATTTAGGGTTTACTATAGAATTCTACTTGTCCACCAAATTCGATAGAGATTTGCTCCAAATGGGAGATTTCATGCGACATTCTTCACTTGGAGGCCATCATCCACAAGTAGACTCAAGAGATTAAGAAGGCAGAATAGATTCGAGATGGGAGAGCATAAGAGAAGATGGTTAAGTCAAGGATCGAGATGGAGGGAATTGTGCAGCCTCTCGGGGTAACTCTTCTCTCTCTCTCTCTCTCTCTCTCTCTCTCTCTCTCTCTCTCTCTCTCTCTCTCTCTCTCTTTCTTTCTCTCTCTCAAGCTCTCTCTCACAATCTCTTGGAGAGGTATCCTTCTCTCTACCTCTCTCTCTCAGCCTCTCGGGGTCTGCTTATGCTCCCTTGTGCCTCCCCATGACTCATATTTATAATGAATTAGAGAGGAGGGGATAAGGCCGAGAACAAGAGTGGAGGGGTTCTTGGAAGACTCGGTGATCTGATGCTCAAGTCATAAATCGAATGGTTGCATCAGCTCCAAAAGGGGGGTTAAAACACCAAGACACTTGGTTAGAATGCTCGCAGTTCACTCATTCTTCTTTTCTCTATTCGAAGTGCTATCTACGGCCTGTAGACTGCAATCGTGGCACATGTGATTTCGCTAGTCACTTTTCTTTATTTTTTTTCTTTTGATAAAATCTCCAAAACTAACGAAAACATCACTTGTCTTTTCTTTTAAATGTCTTTCAATACTATCTTTTTAGGATAATGTCTAAAATATCTAGAATATGCTAGTTTTGCCCGAAATCTAATATTTTTGGACCATCCAAACTATACACGTTAATCCAAGAAAAATGTTAGATTACGACTCTCGGTTTATTTTAAAATATATTTTTAATTAAATAAAAATTATTAGTTATTAATATTAGTTAGTTTTTACCTTAGTTAGCCTTTAGTTAGTAAGCTTACTAACTTATTAATTGACTAACTAACTCTCGAACTAACCAACTAACTTTTATTGCGTGGATATATTATGTCCTCCTCCCCTTAGAGAAATTGAGATGTCCTCATCTCGAGAGAAACTGGGGAAGACAAGCATTAATGGAGCTTAAGGCCTATGGGTTAGGATCCACCATGCATCTGCTGCGCTACTCTTGATGTTTCAGGTAGTGCAACTCATATTATTACAAGAGTAGGATTTATTCTCAATATAAGTTGTATTACATGTCGGTTAAGCTTCTAGGATTTTTAGTCCTCCTGATAAGGTGTTGTGGGTTCTAGGTCTTCGTCCTCATCAGATTCCTCTATATATCCATAGACTGCACTCGTGTGGCTTTGTTTTCTTGGCAGCTCAATATATTCTAGACTTAGATCACTGTAGTCTACTTGGGTGTGTCCTAGCTCATTACAATAGAAGCATTGACGGTAGGGACATCTCCTATGGATGTGCCCTATCTCTCTGCACGTATGGCATCTCTTACCTTAATCTCGAGAGTCATCTTTGCTACAATTTCCTGATTTAAGTTCTTGGATGATTGGATTCGCTCGGAGTAATGCATCTTGCAAGTCTGTTGGATACGTTACTTCAAGACGGTGGTTCAGAGGAGTGTTCAGGCGATGGCAAAACTTGGATACTTGTTGTGTAATATCAATAGGTGGCGCATATTTTAGTAGGGTTACAAATCTTGAGTAGTAAGCTTCCAAGGTTAATTCCAACTGCTTGAGCTTGAAGAATTCATTCATCTTCAAAGTCTGGTAGTTTGGCGGAAGGTATCGTTCGTGTACAGCATCTTTCAACTAAGTCCACGTAACAGTGGCTTCAGAAACACCTTGATCTTTGCACTATTTCTTCCACCATAACCAAGCCTAGCCAACTAACTTTAGTTTGCCAATCATTGCTTGATTTATGGAGGAAATTCCTGAAGCAGAGAAATAATCATCCATCGACTCAATCCATATATTTGCCTCTCCTGCGACGTCTATTCCTTCTCCATCAAACTCGAGTGCCTTAATTTTCTTGAGAAGAAATTTCTCATGGAATGTTTTGGGGTTTGTTGCCTAGAGTTTTCCGAGTTCACCTTGAAACGAAACGTCCACGGCCAAACCCACTAGGATCAACCTAAAATTTGGATTCCTAATAGACAAAGTCTCCTGACAGCATCCTAGCATTGGGTCTTGGATATCCTACTTTACGCAAAGATACCTAATCCGAAGTAGATCCATACTGCACTTGGTTCAGAGAGAATGGAAAACGAGAGAGATGCGCCGCTCAACCTCTCTGCCCGTAGGGCATAGTCCCATCCCGAAAATGGCATGAATTGGGTTCTAACTTAACAATACCTAAAGTCATCATCGCTAAAACCTTGTAAGACGTCTCCCAGTTCTCTGGGACCACCTAGCCGTAGGATGGACCTGTCAGGGATTCTGTCCACCCGCTTCCCTTGATAGCTTTAGTTTTCTAATTAGGTCCTACCACATTTATGTGTAACATTTAAAATTAGCTTCATTAATTAAGCCTTTTAGGGAATAGGGTTCATTCACGTAATTTACAATACAGACACGAAAACAGAGCAAGCAAACCTTTTGACAAACAAGTTTCTTAATTTATCTTCAAGTTAATCTTTGTCTCCTACCCATACAAGAGCATTATGTATCCCTTCTGTCCAACAGAAGTACCTGGTCCAAATCACATGGCACCAAAAATTTCCATCCTTTATCTAGAATAGGATCTTCCAATGCCACAAACGTTGGGCTCACGGCAATCTACAGCTCCGTTTTAGACTCGACAAGGGGTGTCCAAAGCTCCAGTGACCTCAAGTGACGTAGGAGTGAGACACAACTTCCGTGGTTGGCCCTTTCACCACTCGACCTTCAGCCCGTGAATTGAGCAGTGCCCTCTTGGGGTAATCCACGGTGCGATCTTAGAGATGATCCACTTGTGCAAATATCCTTCCTTAATTAATGAATTGAGAATCAATCATAATCAAGGTAATCAGCCCTAATATCATCTTCTAGGAAAACATTCCTTTATTCCCATGGCAACTTGTCATTACAGACCCCTACCATGCATTTGCCATCAACACAAGCCTTGGAATATTTATCCAAATCACAATGCAACAATCAATTGATTGAAAGAGAAACATTTAGGGTGTTTTTCAATCAACTAACAAAACTAATTGTATTTTTTCCAAACAATACAATTAACAATTTTATCGTATATTTGCTCTCCCTCATTGGGATCAAAGAGCGATTCCATGAAAAATTTACTTAATAATTGCATGCACAATTCTTAATGTACTCTTTTTACGATTATTCTATTTATAATCTCTAACCGATTGCTTTATCAACGAATAAGCAATATGCAAGTAAGTGCATTTAACTTTCCTTAATACATGCACTTTGCAAACTCCATCTTTCGAAGATGTGAGAAGAGGCATATCCCTTCCCATGACCTATTCTCAACATCATAGCATGGGCATAATGTATCTCATGCAAGAATCAAAGCAAGCATCTATGAGTTTAGAAATACATTACTTACGACCAGAACTACACTTTGATTAACAGTGATGCCTTTGCCCGAAGCTTCATTGCTAGTTGTAGGATTGCCATTCACATGCGACATTCTTCTCTTGGAGGCCATTGTCCGCAAGTAGACTCAAGAGATTAAGAAGGCGGGATGGGAGAGCGTAAGAGAAGATGGTCAAGTCAAGGATCAAGATAGAGAGAATTGTGCAGCCTCTCGGGGTAACTCTCTCTCTCTCCCTCTCTCTCTCTCTCTCTCTCTCTCTCTCTCTCTCTCTCTCTCTCTCTACAAGGATACATGAGTATAGCGACGGTCATTTCCTATGCAAATTAGCGGCATTGCAATTAGCGATGCAAATAGCGACGGTACTCAGGCAAAAACAAGCGGGCCAAAACCGGAGCGTGTCATTTTTACGAACAAACAAAAAAGGGAGTGAAAGGAAGAGCGAACTGCATCTTGTGTTTGAGAGGGAGAGGGAGAGAAAGAGAGAAAGAGGGAGAAGGAGAGCTTCTCATGGCCACCGCTGCCATTTGCGAAGAAGAGGAGGAAGTGTACGGAGGGAAAAGAGGAGCCGCTATCATGAAGAGGAGCCGTTGAATCCATCCTCGAGCCTTTGCGGTGAGTGCATTATTCCCTCTTGCTTTGTTTTTATTTTTTCTCATTTTCTTTTGCTTGTTTTTGTTAAAAAACATGTGTATTGAGAGAGAAATAGAGGAAATGAGAGAGAGAGAGGAAGAGAGAAAAAGAAAGAATGAACCAGAGAGAGAGGGAGGGAGAGAGGAGAATGAATAAATAATTAACAAAGAGAGGGTAAGATCATGTTCTTTAATTTCTTCTTTTCTTGTTTGTAGTAGTAGTGGTAGTAGTAGTGGTAGTAGTAGTGGTAGTAGTAGTAGTAGTAGTAGTAGTAGTAGTAGTAGTAGTAGTTCTTTAATTTCTTCTTTCTTGTTTGTAGTGGTAGTAATAGTAGTGGTGGTAGTAGTAGTAGTTCTTTAATTTCTTATTTTCTTATTTGTAGTAGTAGTAGTTCTTTAATTGATTCTTTTTTTTTGTAGTAGTTATTGTTTTTTTTCTTTTCTTTTCTTTTCTTTTTTTTCTTTTCTTCTTTTCTTTTTTTCTTGTTTGTTGTTGTTGTGGTAGTGGTAGTTGTTTAATTTCTTATTTTGTTGTTAACTTTAGTGTAATGGATCTCACAGAAGGAGATGGTCTATCTCTTTGAGAAATACTTGTCTACAAGCATGCTCACGATACAAATCCACCTTCTTATGCATCTTGTAGATGAAGTGGAGATTACTGGACCTGTCCATATGTGACGGATGTTGTTCTTGGAGGGCTTCATTAGAACCCTCAAAGGCTTTGTGCGACAACGAGCTTGGCGAGAAGGTAGCATGGGTAAAGGTTGGTTGGTGTCTAAGGCATTAGTCATATTTCATAGTGTCTACCAACGGTGGATTTAGACAACAATATGCTATGGTCATTGAAGGACGATGATAGATTGACCAAACATGTGGTGGTTGAAAATGGGGTGGAAAAAAGAATGGATGCTGCAAATGGAGGAGAAAGTGAATCGCTTTTGTATGTTGCACCATGCCTCCATGGAGACATGACTCGCTAGGTATGAGGAAGCTAGGAAATATTGAGAAGAAGCAGGATTTGAATTTCGACATAGTATGCGCCATCGATCAATTCCATATCCCAAGGGCATGGAGGAGATGCCATGGTTTATGTCAATGTGATGGTTGCATGGAGCTTTGACTACAATGTCTCACGAAGGGGCAGAGATCTCAACCAAGGAGTGGAAATTCTAGAGGGGATGTAGTCCAAAGGTGATGATGTGTTTAGGGTTTGTCATATCTATATTTTATATGCACGACAACTAATTAAGTGTTTCAATGTACAGTACAAATTATATAGTGCGACGTGGTCATGTGGACGGCATTTCCGGGTGGAGCATATTGATAAAATACGCTCCACAATAGATTGTGGTATCATGGAAAAGTTTGAGTAAGAGAGCTAACGACGAGCAACAGATCCAAACACGATTATAGATGAGATGGAGTATTTTGGGAACTTGCAAAGTATTACTACGGTGGATTACCGTAGCTTCTCCATGATCTTATTCGATGTATAGTGGTTCAAAGTGGTACTTGAAGGAGCTCGAGCAATAGTTCAACGAGGTTTATCTGGATTTCTCGAAATAGATTCCGAAAAAAGATAGACATATTTGCATGACACGTTTGTGTTGTCGGTCCATTGTGAACAGGTGCATGAACTCATGTTTTTTAAAATTTTATTATGACATGGTACATGTCACAAAAGTTAAATCTCTCTTGTACGTGATTTTGAACATGTAATTTTCCATCCAAACCCCCGACAACCTCGATGGTGGTATGTGATACCTTCAGGTCCCCAAAGTGCGAGAGTATATGATCAAAGTGATGTTCCGAATGTAAATGAGGAAAATATGCAAATAGAGGGGTTGATATTGCAAGGAGTGGAGGGCACCAAAAGCTTGGAGCATGTAGAGGAGCCCGAATTGGGTAACAATGATGGAAATACAGGACTCCAAGAGTTCTTTGAGAACGAGGTGGACTCATCCTTTTGTGGTGGCATGTCTATCAACCTTACAGTGTATGCGGAGTTGTGTCAAGAGATTGAAATGGGACCATAGGGTACTTCATACTTGGAGTATCCACCTACTCAATTTGCTGACAAATCGCTTATAAGGGTACATAAGATATGCATTTTAAGTAAGATTATTTTTTTAAGATTTATATTATCGTACTTTGCTTGATTTATATTGATTATGCTAACATCAATTTGTGTTTGTGCAGGTGACCTTTCTGGATATTTAGATCAACACGATGAGTCAAGGGATGAGCGACAAGGAGCTACATGAGATCTTCACGCATATGTCTCCAGATCAGATAGCTCAATTTAGAGATATGGCAGACCAGGAGATGTCTCGGACACTATTAAGCCATTCTGTTAGATCTACTTTGGTGTGCTCTGATGCTTCAGTTTCCAGTAGATGAGGTCAATGCTCAAGACTTGGGCTGAATGGAGAGAGTGGTCCTGGGGGATGCTACGGAGACATGGATGCAGTGAGCTTGCGGTTGGCTTGGGATATAGGTGCTACTCCTTGCTCTCGTGGTGGTTCGAGAGAGTGTGGTTTAGGTGGTTATTTTGGAGGTACCCGACACAATGTCTCCTTGTCGTCGTTCTACTGGAGTTGCGTCACCTATGGGATTTGTCATTTGTGTGGAGACATCTACTCCAGTCACTCTAGCTTTTGGTCAACCATCCACAGGTGGCACCTCTATGGGTGCTATTCCGAGAGATACTACACGCGTAGCTACACTAGATGTACAGGGGTCTCCTAGATATGCCTAGGACGTGGTCACAGGTGGGAGAGGATGGGGGATTTAAAAAACCAAGCCCCCAATTTGAAGTTTTTTCATAAAATTTTCCAAAACTTGGAGTTTTTCAATGTATTTGCCAAAACTTGGAGTTTTTTCACAAAATTTGTAACTTTATGAGGGATAATCTTGTTACCCATATTGAAAATTTGTATTAAACAAGCTATTCAAGGGACAATTTTTCTCTCTCTCAAAATATACTGAAGAGAGAAAAATGAACAAAATTGGGTTTCTACCACACATCTCAAAAAGTACCCTTATCAATCAAACTAATCTCTAAAATTATGAGTCAATCTAAACAAAACACAAAAAGAACTCAATATAGAAAAATATAATTATTTCTCTTGCAACTATTTAGGCAAATTATGAAAGCCACTTATATATAACTATTATATAGTATCGATATGTGGACTTGATAGCAACAAAGTCAATATCTTCCTCATCTTTTTTACTAATCACTCCAAAGCTTCTCATATATGCAATGGTTGTAGGGAGCTTTAACTCTAACATATCTACAAGGGATATATCATTTTCATACTCTTGTTGAAAAATTTGGCCAAGTATTTGTTCAACCTTTCCAATGGCAAAGGTTGCATCATTTATTGACCAGTTCTCATCATAATTTGTAGCTTTTAACAACGAATCTAGTTTACCATTTGCGGTTTTGAAGGTCTTTCTCATGTCTAGCTCCTCCTGTGTAGGTTAGGCATGATTTGACTCATGTAGAATTTAAAGAAAACCTTGTGCTAAAAATAAAAATTAGTAGAATTGACTATGGAAAGTGGAAGGAAGAGCAATATGCAAAAGAGAAGCAAAGAGTAGAGTTGTTGCATAAGGACGGGAAGCAACCATATCATGGTTTGGTTCAACATCAAACTTGGCCATGGTTTATATCAATAGCAGACTTGCCAATCAAAGGTTAGATGAAACATGGTTTAGATAAAAAAATACCCAATTAACAAATGAAAATTAGAAATTAGAACATGGTTTAGATTAAAAACACCTTGATAACGATAAGGGGAAGCAAACAATTGAGAAGGTGTAACATGGGAAGGAGAAGCAACCATAATATATATTAGAAATGTGACTAGAGTAGATGATACATGATTAGATTCTATGTAACCATGCTTTCCATAATAGGAGTAAAGGACAAAGATCAAGATTACCTTAAGAAAAAAGTATCACAATCAACAAAAATGAACTTGGAACATCAATACTAGGAAAAATGAAAATGCTTTGCACACAAAACAAGAATGATTTATAAAGAGATATTTCACATGTAAATAGACAATCCTCTGAGAGGAATTAAAACAAAGTGATCAACAAGCTTTATGAAACAAAATTGAGATTACCTTGAGAAAAAAATTGTCACAACTAGCAAAAATGAACTTGGAGCATTAAAATTAAGAAAAATGAAATTTCTTTGCACACAAGATAAGCATGATTTATAATGAGATCTATCACCTACAAATAGGAACCCCCCTCAGTGAATACCAAGCTTTATGGATGTATTCATCATAGCAAAAGGCAAACAATAAACTTGCATACTTTTTATAATAGGAGAAGAGGAGCAAGATCTAGATTACCTTGAAAAAAATTTGGCTCAACAAAAATGAAGTTGGAGCGTCAAATCAGGAAAAATGAAATTACTTTGCATACTAAATAAGCATAGTTTATAAAGAGATCCCTAACCTATAAATAGATGGCCCCCTCAATGAATCAAAAAAACATGATCAATAATTCCACTTTTAGATCCTCGTCCAATCATGTCCACAAATGGATAACTAGTCCATGATTAATAATGTCTACTTTTACTAGAGTTTTCTATTCTCAAAAAGAAAAATACCAAATATGTGGTCCCTTCACATCATGTATCCAAAATGAACGTCCACCTCCACTTCTTCATATGCCCTTGAAATCTTTCATTCAGTACTGCATGGTCCCCATCTCATTGAACAATAGCCAACATAAAACTCTCAAGTCTTTGATTTGCATTTTATGCGTTGCGGAAGGGCAAGCATAAAATTTAAATCAGTTTTCTTAAGGGAAGGTTGATGCATCATCATATGTTGATTTTTGTCCATCCCAAGCACACGAATGTAGACATAATACATGTGCTTTTGCAGGCTAGGAAGGGTTTACTTTCCAACTCTCTCTTTTGAAAGTCAGGACACGTGCAAAAGGGCTCGGGATTGACATGCACCTCATACAAATGCTCTGACATAACATAAAATATGACTTTCTCATTTGCCACCACTACTTTCTCTTCCATGAAAACTACATCCAATGCCTCAGCCAATGCAATTTTTCTTTCTGCATCCTTAGAAATACCATGTGTCCATTTTTTTCTTCGCTTGCCACTTGAAGAGGTAAGTGGTTATGTCCCATGGGTCGTAGTATTTTTGGGGGTAGGTGGAATGCCATCATGCTTGAATACAAAACCTCCTTTTATAAGAATTGAAATCTCCTCTGCAGAAGCATTGGTGCCCTTGTCAATAGACCAAATCCTTGGTCACAAGGGAACATGCTTAACTTGTTTATCAACATCCCATGTGTGCTCCACATCATGACTGCAAAACCAGAACCATTGTGCAATAGGCTTACCTTGAAATTCCCTCTCTGACCAAAATGAAGGGCATAGTAACCCAGGTGATCTACTTTCTATCACGTTGCAGCACTTCTTTCTATTTATAATACCAAAACATTTTCTCGTTTGGAATGAACAGGCATTCTCCAGATGGCCCACAAACTTCTATGCATTTCCTCCTCTGAGACAATATTAGTTTGGAGATCCATTTCAATCGGCACGGCATGCACCTCATGGTCCAAGCCCACTTCTGTAGGTTGGTCATTTCTATTTTGAAAATTTATCTTGTGTGGTCGTCCTTTTTGTTTTCTATCCCTTGACTCCATTACATAGCCAAGCTTATGAGAGCTACAACCATCTAGAGTTCTTCTTTTCCTTTGAACTATTTCTTTGTTTCCAGAAATGAAAGGCTCTCCGTACATGGGGGTGCCAAGAACTGCTCCTTGAACTATTCGAGCTATGAATCCAGGTGAAGGGGTATTTCTTGCGACCACCCTATTAATAAAAACATCCATGTCGGGACCACTTCCAGAGTATCTTCCAGTTGTGAAGGCCAGTTGCCTTGAACATTGAATATATGAGTTGATCAAGTCAGTGACGCATGCATCATACAAACCAATTTTCTTCTTTCCATCCTCCCCTGCCAACCAACTTGCATGCACGCTCTCAAAAAGATTTGTGTTGGGAATGCAAGCCCTCTCCCAAGGACTCAAGGAAGCCTGCAACCCAATAAAAAACTCAGCAATTCCTCTTACATGTCTATTTTGTTCTCATACTTGGGTATTCCCACCCCAATGATATTAGTACATGTGTATGTAACAAATAGAAACAAAAAAAAACATTTACATGTGTAGTACTACCCCAATGGTCTATCCTATTCTCCCACCATTTGATCCATCTCTTCAATGGTACAGTACTATCTTGAGGTAGTCCTCCTTGCTGTCACCAATTTTGTATAGCTGTGGCATTCCTCTTGCCCTCTTCAATGGATTTTAAAAAGCGCCACCTCTAACATAAATTCAAGCGATGCTTCCGAAGGTTTGAAGGCACATATTTTGTTGTGTGCAGCTTTGTTCCCAATGAAACAAACACGATCGCTCTCTTCCTTCCAAAACATTGTCAGGTCCCGCGTTGAAAACAGTGCGGATCGCCATCCAATTTGCACCGGCTTCATCTGCCATAAAACTTGCAAAGTCTGCAGGAGGGTGTCCACACTCGAGCATCACATTATTAAGGCATCTCCAAAAAAGACTTTGTGTTTTTGTATCCTCTTCCTTTGTATCACAAATAGAAATCACCATGATCCCCTTCAAGCTGCAACAAGAAATACAGTGATTAGCAACTAGAATATGTCAACGAAAATTGATACAAGTAAGGTTCTCGAACAAACCATGGATCGTACACAGAACAAGACATTGTTGCCCAGTCATCTATTCTGTGTGTAAAGTCAAAGTGAACCCAAGACTTGCAAAGGTCTCCATTTCCTAAGCGTTGCATTCGATTACCCAATTCCACTCCAGAGCTGGGTCCTTTAGTAGACATCTTGAAAATGTAACTTTTTTCACCCACCCCTCCTTGCCCTGGAAATCTACTGCCATGAAAAAAAGAAAACATGCATCTTTTTTTCAACTCCAAAATGTTATCAAAGCCATCTCCAGCAACACATGTTTCTTTTTTTTTCTGGCATGTCATGATACTATTGAATCTGCAACCTCAACAAACAAAAGTTTGTTAAACTAATAACAATGCTACAAACCATAGTTTGCAGACTTGAATAACCGAAACTAACCTCTGATTTTGAACCAATGGCATCAACTCCTCCAAAAATTTTGTAACCTCTTGTTCTCCCTCCACCATTGAACCATTAGTTGTCAAAGATTCAATGATAATTTGTTTTGCTACAATCATTTGAATCTTCCTAGCACCACAGTGTTGATTCACTTGCAAAACTGAGTGAACTAGAGATCTAACTTTTTTAATAGCAGCCATTGAAGTCCCTGGTTGCACATTGTGTGTGTGAGTGCCTACATGAAGCATCAATCTCTCCATGCTTGTGTCCTTTGGCAAAATGTAATAAACTTTGCAATCCAAGGTAAAATCTCTTTCTTTATTTGTGGAAATGAATGAGGACTATCAAGTCCATCATCCGACTCTAAGTCAATAGTCAGAGTTGAGACGGCAGAGTTGAGACGCGTGCACAAAAAACATTTGTTATAAGTGGAGAAGAAGTTTGAGATGACGTCTCTGCGAAGGAATTGGATGTAATGTCTACAACAGGTCCTGAAAGTGAATGAGCTTGTTTGCTATTTTCTACAGTGTGTAGTCCTTCATCTTGGTCCATGGTGAAAGTGGTATCACAATGTACTATTTTATACTGACATGAAAGAGAAGAATCGAGCAAAAATTGCTCCGCACCATTGATATCGGATTGGCCATAAACCGCGATCTCTTCACTGTAAGCATCAAGTTGGAAAATAGCATACAAACCTACCAGCTTCCGGTCAGGGGGCAGAAGTGATTGAAGAAAATAAGAGCTCACAAGAATCTTTCCATCCCTCAGGGGCACAACACGTTCCAGTGATTCGGAGCCGATTGACCATTGAAGAGTAACTTCTGCCATCGTCTCTCACAAAAGCTGATTTGAAACTCAGCAAACAATGGAGCTATGAAGGCAAAATATTATATCTAATAGCATGCCTATTGTTTGTCAATTTCTTTGAACGTAGAAATAATAGTCCGTTACCCCCACCAAATATGGATTAAATGAGCTCTTAAACCATGGGCAAGTTCTTAGTGACGGTTGAAGTTGCGAATCAGTCCATTAATGAACCAAATCATTAAAAAAAGTCTACATATTGAAAAATCACAAGATTTAGTTAAATAATTTTTTTAAAAAAACATGTATTTTCAAAAATAAATCGTCTTTTCGAAAATCATGTCATGTTGTAGCACATATTTTTATAAGCACGTTTTATTTTGTTAGATGTTAGGCACCGTCAGCATTTACATTTTTTAGTAAATAATTTTTTGGTGTTTGAGAGAAACATTCTCTCATGATGGATGTTCAATATGCGCGTACCGCTTGCCATTGAAAGTTGTGTGTAACAGTTTAAACATATCTTCTTATTTGTCCTTCTTCTTCTTCTTCTTCTTCTTCTTCTTCTTCTTCTTCTTCTTTTTCTTCTTCTTCCTTTTCTCTTTTGTTTCCCTCTTCTTCTCTCCCATTGCAAGTTGGAAGGCATAAAGAAGAAGCAAGAAGGAGAGCAGCCCCTGCAACAAGCTCAAACAAGATCAACATTCTCCATCAAACTCACTGGGTAAGCTCCACACTTCATCCTTATGGGGCTGAAAATCTATATTTCAAGTTTCATTTTTCCTCCATGGTTGAAAGAAATGGAAGAGCAGGTAGACAATGAGAGGACAACAATGGGAGGGGAGAGAAGGAAAGGGGAGGTAGAGAAGGAGATGGTAAACTGAAAAAATGGGAGAGGAGGAAACCTTTGGGACACCTGGGGATGTCTACGTCAATGCAGACAACTCTCGGGGGTTGGGTGCAGCCCCCTTTGGAGGGAGGAGGAGGAGAGGAAGAAGGCGAGGAGGGGGAACCCTCAGTACCCACCCGCTGTCTGTGTCAACACAGACAACCTGGTGGGGGGGCGGGGTACCTTATGAAATGGGGCGGGTAGTGCACAGCTGCCCCCCTCTCAGCCCCTCCTCCTTAAACCACTCCCCTCTCAGTCCCTGCTCCCTAAACCACTCCCCTCTCAGCCCCTCATCCTTAAACCACTGCTCTTCCCTAAACCACCCCTTAAACCTCTTCTATAGCCAAGTTACCTACAATTTTTGGCTTCGGGGGCGCTGCCCCCAAACCCTCGCCAAGGGGGGCCTCATGGCTATCGTCGGCCCCCCTTGGAACCCCCCGGCGACAATAGTAGGAGGGGCTGATGCCCCCTTAAACCCCCCCTCCATATAGAGTGGGTGTAAACCACGGGAGTCCAAGGCATGAAAAATTAAACCATTTTTAAATCGTACGCAAATCATCCTAAAGAAATAAGTGTGACATGATTTGATTTTTTTGGATTGGGAATTGTCAAACACTCAGCATTGCCTGTGTCAACGCAGACAGGAACAAGGGGTTGGGAGTATCCCCTCTTTGGGGGTGCAGGGGTGAAAATGTGGTCAGGAGGTTCAAATGATTAAGAAAATTTAATACATTTATTAAAACCAAATAACAAATGATATTAAAGTGTGTTGTCTGCATCAAATGGTCATATTTTGGTGGAGATTAATTAATAGAACATGTGATTTAGTTGAGTTGTCTTCATTTTAAAAATGGTTTGTGGTTTGTTTTAGTGCTTTTGAGCATGGCTAGAGGTCGGCATGGTGGTGGTAGGAGAGGTCAAAGCAAAAGGGGCCGTCAAAGTAAGTCATTCAATCACTCTTTTAAATTTACATATTCTATTCTTAATGGCTAAGCAACTCTTTTAAACTTCCATATAAATGTTATATTCTATTTTCAAATTATTTTTGTAGATACTTAAATTACAAGGTTATCGATCAAGAAGCATCCTCCCGTGCATTCTCTGAATCTCCAAATAACAAGGGTGGAAAACCAAGGAAAAAATGTCATTTCATTGATGATGAAGCGCTTGAGGATAGCATGGATGAAGGAAGCAATGACATTCATGCTGATCCTATGAGCACCCACACTACCAGCACGGAGTGTGGTGAAACAACATAGGGGAGGTCTTTAGATTTGCAAACTGTACAAGAGGAAAATGAAGAGGTGAATGAGGATGTTGCTAATGATGAAAAGAAAGAGGTCAGTTAGCATGATAGACACATTGGAGAGAATGTCAAGTTTGGGCTTATGTCAGATGTGTTGGCCTCATTTTTTGTAACGAGGTCTACTTCTCCTCCTCCTATCCCTTTGTGTAGACTTGTGCCCTATGACGCTATAAGGCTTGCATCTAGTTTTGCTACATGGTTGATTTCATCTTTCGATAATGCTTCGTATATGGAAACAATGGGGAAATTTTTGGTTTCTTTGAGAAGGCCCACTGGTGAGCTAATGGATGTATCTCCCTAAAATTTGGACGAGTGGGGCCCTCTTTGGAGAGAAGTTAACCAAAGGTTTGAAGATGAATTGACTGATGAGTGGGCTGATTTAAGAGGGCACAAGTTTTTGGTATTATGGGACAGTAATGATAGGTTGAAGACATGGATGAAGAGGATAAAGGAAGGTAACTATGCATTGTCTTGCTTTCTCTTGTTTATTGTGATGATACTTCCTTCTTTGACTAATTATTTATTTTA
Organism: Lygodium microphyllum; assembly: GCF_053477565.2. Lineage (NCBI taxonomy): Eukaryota > Viridiplantae > Streptophyta > Polypodiopsida > Schizaeales > Lygodiaceae > Lygodium > Lygodium microphyllum. The sequence goes on from NC_141155.1 coordinate 81,996,076, forward strand.
TTATTTGATGTATGTAGTTTATAATGAAGATATTTCGCGACATGTTAGAGTTCTATGTCAATTCATTCAAGTGGAGAAGAAGAAAGAAGGAGAACTATTGTTAGCGTTGGATACATCAAATGCGTAAGTATACTTATCACTATTAACTTTTTCAAATGGGTTAATAGATCATCAATTGTGTGTGAATATTGCCAATAGTTTTTATTTAGAAAAAGGGAGATTTTACTTCTCATGACTATCACAAAGGCAAAGGACTCCACTATGTCACACTTTGCGGATGTAAGGAGATTTCGTAGCTACATGAAGCAAGAGGTGTATTGGTTTCATATGATTGGAGAATGCTCCTTATTGATCAGGAGCTTACAAGTTGATGGCACTGAGATTCTAGGAGGCTTTGATGTTTTTTTTAAAGGCCAAAGACGTTTACATATTTTAAAGGCATTTGCAAATATTTTTGGTGAAATGAAAAATGTTGGAGACTCTGAGAAGGTTCCAGAGCTCACACAATCAAGCAAGAGGGTGGTATATAAGTATTTCTAGTATAAAGAAACCATATTTTCTAAATACCATACATACAAATGTATTCTAACTTAAGAGTGCTTTTGTTGTTTGTTCTTATGTTTTTGGAAAAGATGGTTGTGTAGTCTACTGGAAAGTGGAGTGCTAGAAAGCCTCCCTCCTCTAGTGGAGGAGTGGATGGACTTGGGATGTGAAAATTGTATGTTCTCAAAAGCACTGCTTGAGAGGGGTCTGGCGGAATGGGAAATGCCTATTTGTCCATGGTGGATAGACTATCCATTGGATGACATTCCATGGCAAGAGATTGAATTAAGAGAGAGTAAGTACTTTGAGAGCCAAACATAGTAAATATGTGGTAACTCTTGCTCTTAGCTATTTGTTTTAGTAATACTTGCCTTATATGCAGGATTTTTGGAACAAAATAGAGTAATTTCTATGCACAAAGAAGAGGATGAAGGAAATGGTACTTTCTAAAAATGTATTTGCTTAACATGAAACTTATCATAACTTTTTAGACTTTTGTGTTTTCTTAACTTTGTTGTTTTTGCAAATTAGAAATGTCCAATACAATAGACATGGTCCCTCATGTTGTGGGGATAAAGGTGACTTGTAGTGGTAGCATGGCAAAGGGTATATTGGATGGAATGCAAATTTTTAGTTTGATCCAAGTAGCCTTGTTTCTAATTTGCATGAATATGATATTATATTGTGTTGACTTCACACTACTTAGGTGCCATTAGTGATGCAACTATTGATACTACAATGAAGAAAAAGTCCATGGGAAAACGAAAGAATATCCCCACGACAGATGATGCATTTAAGCATAGCAAGGGTAAAGCCAATTTGCATGAATGATAGAGTTTAGGATTTTCATTTGACGAGTCAATTTATTAAAGTATTATTTTGTTGTCTTTATATTGCGTAGGTAATATAAGTGAATCAAATGAGGTTGGTACAACAAAGCGAAGGTCTAAACATAAAGAGAAAGTTGTTTTATTGGATGAAGAATTAGAAGGTGAGTCAAGTATCATTTTTTGGATTATTGGAGTCATATTAAAAGTACATTTTTATATTTTTTTGAAGATAATATAAAATATAAACATTAAACACTAAATAATTTGCTTTCCTTCCTATTTTTCTTTACAACTTTAGGCAAAAAAGATGGTTTTGACATGCATAGCATTTGGAAAGAAAAGGGAAAAAGGAAGGGTCACTTTGAGGGATCTTTGCAACATACTACACCTTCTCGGGCTATGTCGTTCATGACTCAGTCATCATCAGAGCCTATACAAGAGTCTTGTAGACGTCTCGATATACGCAAGACAGGTATGTAGATTTCTAGCTTTACATTCTAAGTCTTAACATTTAGCCAACATCAACATTTGTAAGTAAAATTTATTTTGATGCTAGGATTTCAATACCAAACTATCGTAGATGCTCTGTTGGTAGATGTGACATCGATCGACGATTTTGCATTGGATGGGTATATTTTATCACCATTCTCTATATACACATCTATTGTAATGGTTACTTATGCTTTGTTATTGTGTTTTCAATTTTAGCATTAAGCGCTTCATGGAGGGAAATACCATCAACTCTTACCAATGTAATGGCGTCCCATCATATGAGGTTGCTAAGTTGTTGTTTGTAGATTTTCCTACATCTTTGCTTGTTGTTGGCCTTCAGGCAGAAGGTATATGTACTTGCATTAGTTTAGTTTATAAACTCATTGATATTGCATGGTCTTATACATATTTACATTTGAAAGGGATTCCCGAATGGAATACATTTTCTAGTGCACTTGTCAAAGGTGTCATGGACCTAGCCCATAGATTCTTGGCAGATGAGGGGTTCTTGATGACTTTGGGACTTGCACAACACTTTGGAAAAGTGCTTAGAGGAGCTCATGCCATTGGATTGAAGCTCCATCGCACATGGACTCTCGTGTGTGAGGGTGGATATTCACACCCTGATACTCGAGAGGAGGTAAGTGTGTTGAAGACAAACTTGTAACTTTTTAAAATAAAAGTTTAAGTAGCTAACAAGATGATTCTGCATTGCTAGTTCATGGACCTTACTATTGGCTTGTTTTATCGAGGGATACATGTCCCTTCATATGATAGAGAGGCTGGCAAGAGGGTTAGCCCATACAGGTTTCCTGCCTCTCGTAGCTTCCTCTTCGAGACAAACCTCCAGGGTACATCATTTGAGCACACTTATGTGGATGGTGTAGAGGTTTGAGGGGGTGCACAAAGATCACTGGTTTTTTATAGGTGCGTTATACACTCTTAGACTGGTTTATACTTTGCATTGAGATATGTCATGATTTTGTTATGGATGTTACTAAATGGTTTCTTTTGTAGGTGGCTCCTTGCTATGTTCACAGAGGATCTCGACTATGTGCTGGATATTTTTTCAGATTGTGGTAGCCTTGGTAGAGCATGCACAGTTAGCCTCTACAACCAGTGCTTGGTTGATGTGGCATGGGGACCGATCCTAGTGACGATGATGATTTCACATGATTTGTAGTTGCATTATTTTTAATATGATGCCTTGTATTGGTAGTGCATGCCATGGGGCTTGATGATGCTCAGGAATTATGTATGACTCCATGGATTTTGGATCTCACTTAAATTGGGATTACTTCATAAACTTATAAAATTATGCTAAAGCTTCATGCTTTAGAAGTAGTTGCATACCTATTTTTTGTTAGAGATCAAAGCATTCAATAGTTTGTGATTAGTTTGTAATTCAACATCCTAATATAATTGATCTAATTAGTTTGCAATTTCAAAATAATTAAATTCAAGACGATAACATAATCAAACAAAAAGCTCCATAAAATAACCAAAAAAATCCAAGTGATGACCAAAAAGCTTCAAGAAGCACCTAAAAAGCTCCAAATGAAGAGCTTGCTAAATAATAGCACTCGGAGAGGATACATCTTAGGCATATCCCTGAGGGATATGGATACCTTGTAGATGATAGGACAGGAACCATCATCATGAATGATGAGGGGAGGAGGGTGATGGCTCGTATGAGAGAGTTGTGCCAACAAGTTTCTGGGCACAACATCTTGGATCATTGTAAGAATATACCAGAGGGGAGCAAGGACTACATAGTAGCATCCTTGCATGAGGAGTTTCCAGTACCTGCCGTAGCAGATAGATTTTCCACAGGCTGAATGATGGAGTGCATGTGTGCGTACATATCACACAGACGATTGGACACACGCAAGGCACTTAAGAGTGGGGCCTCAATGCCCGAGTGGCTAGACGTGGACGTCTGGTGCCGACTCAAGGAGGAGGCTACAGATTCTCCTGAACGTTGGAGATAGTAGCACGAGGCGATGAGGGCATGACTGGAGGCAGGATTGGTCCATCATATTGGGATTGGTGGCCACAGGACATATCAAGAGGACTTTGTAAGTTTTTCTTTTGTTCTGCTTGCTTATTTTTTTGCAATATCCCTTGTACTGTCAATCGTGTTTCTAATAGTTGTATTTTGCTTTCTTTGCAGTACTCCATTACAGACCGCGATCCCACTGGCCTAGAGACTTGATATGCAGAGAGACACAGTCTCACTGCATTGATCGACCAATTGTATGGACGCAATGGTCCTATAAGTCACTCATCTTTCTTGTCCGTAGTTACTAATTTTAATTCAAATGCATTATTATATGGTGGATTGATGTGTAGTTATTTCTTTTTTTCCAATCTCTTCGATGCTCCTTTGCGGCTTGGGGAAGTTACTATATGTATATCCTCCTACATCACGCGCATTCAAGACCTATTTATAAATATCCTTATTTGTGAATTTTTCCTAAATAAAACATGACCCTTTTCTATTCAATCTATAAATAATCCCTTCATATTATACCCTTCTCTATGTAAAAAATTTATAAAAACGATATTTTAAAAATACCTTATTTTGAACCCTCGTGATGCACACATATATTCATGAGTTACTTACTCGGGCTTTGCAACGGAACAAGGTTTCAGATGGCGAAGATCTATAGCTCGCCCTTGGATCCGTGGAGTGTATATACTCTTCTTTTTTGGTCACGTGATTTGTGTATGCATTTTCTATGTAGTAGTAGTATCTTGCCATAATTGTAACATCACTTTCATTACGAGATCTTGTATTTATTTCATGTATCAATGTTATGATTCAAGTACACATTGCCTTCATTTACACGAGCATTGTACACATTACTAAAACTCTTTTGTATGCCCCAAATAAAGCACATAGTGCTTTTTGATAGGGCATCACAATAATTTCTTTTTCCCTGTTACCGTCGCTATTAGCATCACAAATTTACTGCACGCATCGCTATTAGTGTCACAATATGCGTCGCAAAGTGTCTCTATCATCGTTGCTATCTACGTCACAAAATGCGATGCTGATAGCGACCCTGATAGTGACTGTTCTATGGCATCGCTAATACTGACATTTTTTGCGGTGACGGGGGTAAATTTCTTTATGAACATTTTCGTCGCTTTGCATGTCGGTATAAGGCATGTATCTCGTAGTCTCTCTCTCTCTCTCAAGCTCTCTCTCACAATCTCTTGGAGTGGTATCCTTCTCTCTACCTCTCTCCTGTAGCCTCTCGAGGTCTCCTTATGCTCCCTTGTGCCTCCCCATGTCTCATATTTATAATGAATTAGAGAGGAGGGGATAAGGCTGAGAACAAGAGTGGAGGGGGTCTTGGAAGACTCAGTGATCTGATGCTCAATTCATAAATCTGATGGTTGCATTGGCTCCAAAAGGGGGGTAAAACACCAGGACACTTGGTTAGAAAGCTCTCAGTTCACTCCTTTTCTCTATTCGAAGTGCTATCTACTGCCTGTAGACTGCGATCGTGATGGGCGTGATTTCGCCAGTCACTTTTCTTTATTTTTTTTCTTTTTATAAAATCTCCAAAACTAACTAAAACATTACTTGTCTTTTCTTTTAAATGACTTTCAATTCTATCTTTTTAGGATAATATCTAAAATATCTAGAATATGCTAGTTTTACCCAAAATCTAATATTTTTGGACCATCCAAACTATACACATTAATACTAGTGATTAATAAGGTTCATAAGTCTTGTTCACATTGTAACTTCCATGAGGGGTGGCTATTGACCTTGTCAATCCGAGAGAAATGTCATATTACAACTCTCGGTTTATTTTAAAATATATTTTTAATTCAATAAAAATTATTAGTTATGAATATTAGTTAGTTTTTACCTTAGTTAGTCTTTAGTTAGTAACCTTACTAACTTATTAATTGACTAACTAACTCTTGAACTAACCAACTAACTTTTACTGTGTGGAAATATTACAGCTCTTATGAAAGTGGAGGAAAAGCTGTCCAAGATCTTCTTCCATTTTTGCCTCCAACTTTAGAAGAGATCTTCAATGATGCATGTCTTTAGGGTTTAAAAAAGAACAAAATACTTGTGAGGAGAGCTTGCTAAAAATACCATAGATGTTGGAAAGAAGCCTTGAAGAAGAAGAAGAAGAAGAAAATTTTGCTCCCTAAAGCCTCTTCAAAGCCTTCAATAATGGTGCTCCACTTGTTGAGAATGAAGATTAGAGAAAGATTCAAGCATAAAGTGTCTATAAAACTTCATGATCTGGAGGCTAGAAGAAGATTTCTATTGATGAAGACTCCATGAAAGCTTGCCCAAAGCTTGAGGAAGAAGAAAAATAAATCCTCTCTTGAAAAGTAATCACAATTTAACTCCTATTTGACCTAGTTACCTCTAGATTGCATGAAATGTTGGTAAAGACTTGCTATTTTAGCTTTCCATTGCCATATTTGACCTTGAAGATCTTCATATATAGTCTCTTGCTAAATGTAGATGATTAGCAAACCTCTTCTACTCACTGTCCATGTCAAGTATCTGTAGCACTTATCTAAAATTGGTTTTTATGGAGAAAATTTGAAACTGAAATAGAAGGAAAAATTAATCAAAGACTAATGCTCTAATACCACTTGTTAAGAAGTGAACTAGAGAGAGAAAGAGGAGAGAGAGTATTACAAAAGAGAGAGAGAAGAAGTGCAAAAGTGAGAGAAAAAGAGTGATGAGGAGAGAGAAATACTAGAATAGGAGAGAGAAAGACATGAAAGAGAAAGAGAGATGGCTAAAAGCCATGAAAGGATAGGAGGAGCTAGAGAGAGAAGAAAGACAAAGTTGTATTATTGTGTCAAAATTTGATTACCTATACATGTGTCCTTTTTCCATTTATATGCCCCTAATTTAGTTCTTTACAAATTTCCTTTCTTTTCTTTTCTTTTTCTAGGGGTTAGAACCCCTTTTTACGCACCTCTATATTTAGTATTGTCAAATATATTCATTGTTTCTTCTCTTTCTTTTATTTGGTAGCTTCTCTATCTGCCTCACAATCGATAGAAGCTCCTTGTAATATATATCAAATATTTATTTTTTCCCTCTCTCGGCGGCGCGTCATGCTGGAAGGGGGGAAGGGGATAGAGGAGCCAGCAAGCTCCTCGCTGGAGCTTGCTCGGCTTCACGGGCATGCATAGGGACACATAGGAGAGGGAGGATTCCCTCCCCTCCCCTATATAATTGAGGGAGGGCCGTAAACTCTAGGGAAGGAGGAGGAAAGGACTGAAGATGAAGATAATGCTGCTGCCCCTGACGCCAAAACGCAGTCTATCTACCATGAGGGAGGGAGAGAGAATGACATCATTCGCCATAGAGCATGAAGGTGCCGCGTTGAGCTGTTGTTGAGGAGGAGCCGCCTACCGCCAACCATTCAATGCGTTGCCACTACCGCTGGTTGAATTGCCTTGGGCTCTCTCCACGTGGCTCCATAGAGGTCTTCAGAAGCTTTGGAAGCTTCTTGGGGAAGCTTCCAAAAGCCCTAATAAGCCCCCTTTCATGTGGGCCTATTTAAAGCCTTTTCTTCCCCCCTCCCGGTTTTATCCCCTCTTACCCTTTCACCCCGGGTTTTAAACCCTTAAGCCCCTTCCCATGGATGGACCCCCCCCCCCCCCCCCCCCCCCCCCCCCGTGCTTAAATTTACAAACCCCTTCTTGTGTTTTTTTGAAACCCTGTGTTTCACCCCCCCGGTGCCCTTTTCTTTTTACACACCTTTTACCCCCTGGTGTTAAAATTTCCCCCCCTCTCACCCTCGTGTTTGACCTTTAAAAAAATCCCCTTTTATACCCGTGCTTAAACCCCGTTCCCATTTCCTTGGAACCATTATCACCTTTTTCCCCCATGCCATAAGCCCTTTCACCCTTCACCTTTCCCCTTGGTTTGGAACTTACCCCGTGTCTAGAAATCCCTTCAAGATCCCCCTTTTTATACCCTTTCAAGGCCCTTCATATGTTTGCAAAACCACACTCACACACTCTTCTTTTTTTTACCGTGTATATACCCCTATAGGGCCTTTTTAGTCTTTGTAAACCTTTCCCTCCCAAAGAAGCTAAGACCTTAAAGGTCTTATTACCCCCTTCTCGTGGTCAATCCCTTAACAGCTCCTTGCCTCGAAAGAGAGAAGAAGAGTATTGAAGCAACGGTGGAATTTCGAAAAGGAGTGTAAAGCTGCCTTCACGTTCGAAGGATTACAACTGCGATGCTGCCTAAGAAAGTCCAAGGAGTAGCTGCGGGAGGGTCATCTCCCGGTATCCATGTGGATATCTCACCCCAAAACCAGGTTTTTCCTTCTTGGTTTTATATCGGTTTTAATTCAATCATGCAAGATGAATTGTTAGGGACAAGATATATTTTGTCCTAGTTATTTACGATGAAGGAATTCAGTTTAATTGAATATGTAAAATGGATAATGTATAAAACATAGTTTTCCTTCAAATAGCATTATGCATTGAAACGAATTATGAGCAAGATTATTTACCCACTAAAGTAGTATATTTCGGCTAAATCTTGAAGGTATAGAAACTTCATCTTGCACCATTAACCCCTATTCTTTTTACAACGAATCATCATGGAAGGTGAAATTCATGAAAGGTTTCTTGCATTGCTTAAACTCTAGGAAGTTATCATTACTAACTGCATATCTTAGCAAGGAAAAGATTGTTTATTTGGGATGAGTTTTGTTCGAAAGGAAAAAGGAAGATTAATTGAATTTACCTAACCTCAAAGCAATAAAGTTTAGGACTGAAAAATCAATTGTCACATAGATAACAAATCGTGCCGAGGTGATCTCGATATTACCCTCTAAAAGTTAACCGAATTAATATAAACTTAGAAATACCTATGCTGCGAAATATGCATTAGGAATGATTTAAAATCCAAGAAACATTTATACCTTAAATACTTGCCCACCTTCCCTGATTGTAGGGTCAATAAATTGTAAACGTAAAATAACTAGGGTTTGTCCCTGAGGTTCTTAAAGAAAATAATAAAAGGAGACCCTATGCCTGACAAACGTCAGCTTAAAGAAACTGAAATAGATTGTTTCATCACATATTACGATGCAGGACTTGCACAGCAAGTACGAAGTCATATGGTCTTGTGATTGATTCACAAGAAGAAAGGTTAAATACCCTCAACAAGGATGGCAGATCCTTACGCAAGTTATCTTGCAAAAGGATGTATTCTTTGATATCCTTCTAAGCAAGGAAGGTTAAAAACCGGAAACTAAAGTATCCAATGAACTTTAGGGTTGACCAAGTTGGGTTAATAGGGTACGCCCTAACCCAGAATATAAGGGATCTTGCCAAGTTGCAAGGTACCCCGGATTGAGTGCTACATGCATTCAAAAGGAAAGACTCCTTCCTTAGTAGTTTGCCAACAACAAGATCGATTAATGGAAATGTTTGTGCTTGCTAGAGATTTTAGAGCACTGTTTGATTTATGAATTACAAATTAAATGAATATCTATACTTCAGGTTGAAGGCCTAAAGGGAGAGGCAGTTTCAGTTACCCCCGACTGCCTGCCTGACCCTAACCAAGGGGGTTGTTGACCGCACCGGGAACGTGAACCGAACCCACCGCGAGAGGTCTCTCCGTTGAGCTCTACTTGGAGCAGGAGGACGCTTGGGTGCCAGGGGGCTCTGGCCGTAAATCCCTCACCTTCCAGGTCCTGCACAAGAGGCTAACGTGACTCACGATTGGATCTCGAGGCCCGCATACTAGTCTACGGACGGAAGCTTGGAATAGTGATCCCTATGTATTAGTGGATAGCCTTCAGGCGGATTATAGACAAGCCTATGAGCGGATCTCCTTGTATCTCAAAGATAAATATGATGATATGTTAATAAAGAACTTGTTTAGTATTGTTTTTCTACGTCACGTGATAAGATTACGTGAAGGAACCAGTGCTTAACGGTTTAATTAAAGAAGCTGATTGTTATATGTCCAACTAACGTGTTAGATAATTACCTAACGAAAACAAAACGAGGAAAGTGCGGAGGATGGTCCATCGGTCCGTCCTACGGTTGGGTGGTTCCAGTTGGCCGGGAACTTTTCTCAAATCTCGAAGAACAACGGGATGATCGTCAAAGGACACGAACAACGAAAGCGATGGCCTAGAGTTATGTCTTATCCGGTTTACGCTGTTTTAGGGGAACGGAATGGGACTATGCCTTATGGCAGAGAGGTTGAGCTTTGCATCCCTCTCGTTTCCCATTCTCCTTGAACCAAGTGCAGCATGAGTCCGCTTTGGACCTGGCGTTTCTGCGTAAAGTAGTTCGCTTAGGTCCGACGCTAGTTGCTGTTAGGTAATGACCAATCAGGAAAACCCTAATTCCGATCGATCCTAAGTGGGAACGGCCAGAACACTTTCACTACATGGCAGACACGGGAAGCCCTAGATCGCAAATCCCGTAACATTCCATGGGAGTGCCAGGCGGAGCTTTCTAGACATCCTTTCCGATGGACTGCTAAGACGTGTCTTGGATGATACTAGTGGACATGTTACACTCCTAGAAATAGCTACCTAGGAGGCTAGCAAGATAGGGTCACTAAGGACTGCTCTCAAACATATCTTTAAATATCTAACAATGTCTTCACAAGAGGTGAAAAACTACTCAGACCCCACCTAAATATACCAAACCAAACCCTTGGACTTATGCCTTGAATGCCAGTCCCCAAAAGAAAAAAAATTCCCCATGTACACGTAGGCATTCAAATTAAGGGGTGAAAACTCGAAAAGAAAGAATAACACCTTGACTTAGCCATAGAAGCTTATGCACAACAAGACTTGTTACAGGTACTCCATCGAATCGCCTTTAGTATAGCACTAAGATAAGAATCCATTAACTACACCAAAAAAATATATGGCCCTCTTGGCTTTAAGTGAATGGGTCATTTAATTCATCAAACACATGGTTTACTTGGCATATAGACTGCATCCTATCAAACTAACCAAGATAACCAAAATCATGACACAAAATGCAAGGGCTAGCCTCATGCCACATATGTAAGCCAACTCGCTACAATGAGATCATCAAAGTTTAATCTTGGGCTCTTGTATACTCACCTAGGCCAAGCCTTCCCACTGATATAATGTCAATGTGGACTAACCCTTCCTGGGTGCTATTAGCTAAATGAATGACCTCATTGGGATTGAGTGTCTTATCGTTCAAAAATAATGGTCATTCCAGCTTCCCAAACACCTCCTATAGAGAGATCAAGGGATTTAGGCTCATTCAAACCTTTCTTATTTGGATAATTGCATGTGTCATTGTTACAACCCAAACTAGGTAGAGTTTCAATCATAGGCCCATCTAGATGCATCCCAAAGTGGTGCATATTGGTTGATGTATCATTATGATCCACTTGGAAATTGACCATGTATCATCTACTTAAACCTTTGCCTCCTTTAGTGACTTAGGGTTTCTCATTCTAACTTGGAACTATATGTTTTTTTGTAATATATCAAATAAGATAAAAGTAAAAAAATTTCCCCCCTCCTTCTCCCCCAGCCGACGTCGTGCTGGAGGGGAAGGAGGACACGGAATGCAGCACACTGGCACCCATGTAGATGCTAGGGCCATGCGTGTTGCCGAGTAAGAGAGAGAGGATTCCCCCCTCCCCTCCTATTTAAACCAGGCCGGGAAGATTGAAAAAGAGGACGAGAGGGCCAAAAAAAAAAGGACGCTGCCAAGAATCCAATCGTCAGTTTTGCTGCCAAGGAAGTCGTCGCCAGGTGGAAGGCGAGGTGGTGCAAGGGAGGTCGCCGCCAGGCTGAAGACGAAGAGGTTCTGCGCGCCGCCACGTTGAAAGGGAGCCACCTCCCTCCTCGGGATATCACGTTGACTCCTACTCCTCTTTTTCCCCCAAAAGCTTCTAAGAAGATTCTTAGAAGCTTCTAAGAATCTCCTCCAAGCCCCCCCCCTTTCTGTGGACTTGGAAATCCCCCCCCTCCCCTGGGTTTTTAAAAAATCCTTAAGCCCATTTATTTTCTTCCCTGTAATCACACACCTCCCCCCCTCCCCGGTTTTTCTTAGAACCCTTTCACCCCCTCTTATATCCTTTTTTTTTTCTTTCTCACCCTTTTCCTTTCACCCCGGGTTTTTAAACCCTCAAGCCCCCCTTCCTATACCCTTCCCTTACCCTTTCACCCCCTCTCGGTTTTACCCCCTTGGAAATCCTTTCACCCCGCCCCGGTCTTAAACCCTTAACCCCTTCCCGTGGGGCCATTAAACCCCCACACCCCTTGGCCTCATAATCCACAAATCCCCCCCACCCCCCTCCCCCCCCCCCCCCCCCCCCCCCCCGTGCCTAATTCTATAAGTCCCTTCTTGTGTTCAAACCCCGTGTTTCACCCCCCTCATATTCCTTTTTTCTTAACACACCCCTTAAGCCCCTTTCTAACCCCCCTGTACCCTTTTTCCTTACACACCTTTTTCTCCGTGCTATAATCCCTTGTGTTACCCTTCAAATTTCCCCCCTAGGTTTGAAAACCCCTAAGTCCTTTCACTCCCGTGCCCAAAAATCTCCCAAGGTTCATATGTTGCGAAGCCACACTCACGCACAACCTTTTTTGCCGTTGTCATGCTGCTGTGCATCGGAGCCGTAAACATATCCATTTTTGTTGTGCATCTGTGTTATCTTTTCGTGTGTGTTTCATTGTGTTTGATTGCTGCATTATCTTTCCGTCCTTTTTAGTACCCACATCCAATGTAAATACTCCACTTGTGTGTTTGTGTTTGTGTGTGTTTCTGTTTGTGTGCATGTTGTATGTGTGTCAGAAAAATATGAAAAATTGATGCCAAAGTATATTATCATGCTGTTAATTTCAATGATAAACTCCAAGAAAAGTGCAGTGAAGCTTACATTTAAGCTATGAAGATAAAGGTTGTACATGAACAAGGCCAACGTAACATGCGGGATAAAGCATTTTTGAAGAAGAAACATTGGCACTACATGCAATGGAGATTATGATGGAGAGGGGTCCTTGAGACCTACTTGAGGGTCAAAGATGATACAACTCTTTAGTTCATCCATTGAGGAAAAGGTTACCAAGCAGCTGTAGACACATAAGGAGGAGGGCATGCTGTTGGCATTCTGGAGGATAAGCAGATCGACAAAATTCAAGAAAGAAAAGGTTCTAACCATCATTTGGCCTCAGAGAACCTTAGATCATTCAGCCGATTATCTAAGTTCAATAGTTCCCATGAAATAGAGTTGAAGGAAGTCTCTCAAAAGCTGCATGAGCGAGCAAAGGTACATACTAGTGATATCATTTTGAAAGGGTGTGGAAACTCAGGCTCAGCGGCTTCTTCAATCATTAATAAAACTTGGTCTGAGCCAAAGGATAGGCCTTGCTAATAGGAGCAACTAAATTTGTTGGGCCTTTTTGGGGGGCTAGCCTATTCTGGGAAAAGAGGAGCTTTTTTGCTCTCTACCAGGGAGGAAAATGAAAGAGGAAAGTGGAAGCTACAGACGAGAACTGGAAGAAAACTATCGAAAAAGCGGACGGCATCAGAAGCAACGATTGAATTTTGGAACATAGCATAAGTGAAGATAGACAACGATGAAGAAGAAGCTGTGAAGTCAAAGGAGGCGACGACTTAAAGTAATGGTGATAGAAGAAGAATGGGGAGAGAGAGCGATGGAGCTTGATCTGAAGCCGCCTTGCCCCTGTTCTTGTTCGGCTACTATCTATGGACTGCGCCACGCTTGACGGCGGCCCGTCTCGTTTCGCCTCCCATACTGCTGTTGCACTCTGGCCTATTCTTCCTGGGCGTAGACGGATCAAGGAATTGAGATTCTATTAGTGACTGGACGAGGGATGGAATCAAATACAGTTTAATCTTTTGGATTTTACAAGGCGTGCATATGGCACAAATTATGTAGAAACTCTTCGTGTTCAAGTGCATGCCAATTGTCGCATTCGAAGAATCTATTTCTCTGATCGACTATATTCAGAAGAGGAGCTGCCTCCAGGATTCAAGCTGTATCTACCAATTCAGAAAGCTTAACATTCTCAGGGAGGACGTATACTGTACCTGCATTTTGCACCTCGAAAGACCTCTCTGGGAGCACAAAATCTGATGCGAGTCTGTTGTCATAAAGGGCATGAGTAAATACACACTAAAATGAAGCAATTTGGTGGAAATGTCTTTATTTGAAGAAGTGTGGTATTTAGAAACAACCGGAACACAAGTAATCTTAAATGGTGATAGTGGCATGGCATTCCTTGATGGTATGCAACTTGAATGTTGATAGAAATCCAGGCCTCATGGCTGCTGCAAGTGTAATTCGACTGAACTGCATTTACAAGTGAGAGCTGAGGGTTGGGGTTGAATATATATACCAGAGTAACTGGTAGTGAAAAAATTCATGTTAAATGCTGAAGATGCTCGACTGTAATTTTGAATATGCTGCTGCAGTTGACGATGAGGATGTACCAGAGCTTGTAGAAGGAGAAACATTCTGCCCAGCTTGCTTACAGATCATCCAAATTTCTATTAACACCTAAAGAAGAGTGGAGACAGGGATGCAGAAATAAAGAAGGGTAAAGCTTTCATACTATGATTATTCAGAAAAGTTTTGACAAGGTTTCTCCAATTGGCAAATCTTTGGTTACCAAGGTGTGGCTCACTTGTTGAGATGCTCAGGATACTTTGACACTTTATGAACTGACGAAGCTATAAAATCTTTGTCCAAAAAGCTATATGCTGAGATAAAAAGGACTTGAACAAAATTTGTTTGTTGACAGTATCTTTGTTGTAATTCATTTGACAAGCAATATAGTGATCTTTGGCATTAAAAATTTGAGTTCTTCTTGTTAGCCTCTTTCCTTGCAGCATCTTGAACCCCGTGTTCAACAGCTTTTGCATGAACTACACGACATTTCTGGTGAACCCGACGTGAAAGAGCTGCGTCAATTTTTAGCAAGATAGGAGACTCGCCAGAAGAGATGACAAATGAGAATGTCATGAAGCATCTGTTTCAGTCATTTACAACCTATATGCAGCAGCAAGCTCACGGAAATACGATAGTGATGCTATGGATGCCTTGAAAGCTGTCCAACAGGAGATGAAGCAGTTCAACGGCCAACAAGTTTCAACTTACTGCATTTGTATGAAGAAAAGATGAAGTTTTTTGGGGTTTCTCAAGATGTTTGGAGCCGCTACTTCTTGCGGATCGTGGTTCGCGCGCTTGAAGTCTGAATTTCAGAAATTCAAGGAACACATGCTGGTTGGACAGAGTTTAAGAAGTCATTAAAAGATGAATATTTCTTGGAGGATACAGGTCTTATGAACCGCAGGAATTTCTTAGCATGGGTTTCTATGCCTAATAAAGGACTTTCAATTACCGCCCTTCTGGAGAGTTTGAGAGCCGCTATGATCAATTGGATGAAACTGAGCAGCAAGCTTTGGAGATGCAGAAAGTGGAATTATTTTTACAAGCTACTGATGCTGATTTACAGGAAAAGTTGGATGATCTTTTGGAAGATAAAGCTACCGATTCAGGTTTAAAGACCGAGTGGAGACATGTCATTGATGCTGTGAATGCGCTTGTTAAGAAGCAGCGCAGGAGGGTACGATTGCATCTAATACAGGATCTACTTCTGAAAAATCCTTGGAGACCTCTACTTCTACCCCTGCTGCAAGTTCTATGCCAAAGCCTACTCCTCCTATTGTAAATCCACCAGTTCCTGCTGCTCCAGTGCCCTTATGAGTAGATGATGTTATTAAAGGCTTGGCAAATTTGACGATAGAGGCAGTCAAAGCTGAAGTTGGGAAGTTAAAAGAGCAACTTATGTCAGTACCTGCTATAGCACCTACCCCAGTGACTGCTTTTCCAGCTGGCCAAAGAAAAGGGAGACGATGTATTTGGTGCGATAGTACAGAGCACCAACACTGCAGAGATTGTGATGCTTTTCAGGAAGTGCATAAGAAGAACGTAGTGTTTTGGGGACAAGATGGGAAGATATGGCTGACAGAGACTGGTGCTCCTCTTGACATGAACTTTGGTAAGGGAGGCATGAAGAAGCTCGTTGATGATATGGCTGCGCGATCAGCTTATGTGAGTGTTAGAGGAGATGCTTCCACTTATGGAGTCCAGCTTGAGCAGAAATCAGATGGAGACTCTGCCTTATGGTCCTCTACCTTGGAGATAGCGAGAAGAGGAAAAGTTCAGGCATCCACTATGACTTGTGTGGGCTCCAACATCCGAGGAGAAACGGGTTGGGATTCTCCTGTTGATAGGTATTCTATTTTTGCTTATATGGCAAAAACATAGGGTTTAGATGCCATGGTTGAGGAAAAGAGAAGAAGAGATGAGGAGGGTCTCAGCACCTCCAAAAAGACTAGAGGGGGTGACTTTGTTTCACCACTTATTACAGCTCCACCTATGACGAGCTCTCCAGCACAATCAGGTCCTGAACAACCTATGGTAGACAAACAGATGAAAGAAAAGAGACAACCAAGAAAGGAGCCAGGATTCAAGCTCTTGTCAGACCTTGATATGCATACGGATATGAGTAAGATTTTTCATGAAAGAATTTTAAATAGTGAAGTCACTTTTACTGTTGGAGAAGCTCTTGGGATTGCTAAAAGAGAAATACAGGATCAGATGCAGGACCTTTTGCGGAGGAAACGGCATGCAATGGAAGGACCTGCTTTACAGCGGTTATAGCATGGAGCTCTTGGGGAAGAGCATGATGATGCAGCGATGGTTGAGAATGCTTCTGTCAACCCGTAGTTGGAGAAAATAGTTCAGGCTATGCAGTATGAGGATGATGATACCCCTATCCTCATTCCTCGCAGCCATTTTTCATGCAGTCATTGGGCTAGAGCAACCACTGAGACGGTGGTAAGGATTGGAGAGAAACAGATTCCTTTGGTTTCTTTAGTTGATCATGGTTCTGAGATTAATCTTATTGCTCGAGGTGTTTATGAGAGTGGCAAGTGGCCTATGGATGTAGAGCATGGCTGGCACATGAGAGCAGCCAATAATACTTCTGGTGATATGTATGCTGCTTGTCTGAGCATCAGAATTTCTATTGGAAATGTTGAAGAGGATTATCAATGCTTTGTTCAGGATTCTTGCTCTTATCTGATTATTCTTGGACAGCCTTTCATTACAGAAGCAAGAATGGAGACGAAAGTGATGGATGATGGCTCAACCTATGCACGGATACGCAGTAAGGATGGTATGCGAGCTATTCAGTTTATGACTGTTGGAGTAAACCATCCGAGAAACAGGGACTCCTTGCGTGAGGCACCACTACCTACGAAGGAGTTGGATTTTCATTAGGTACCACTGTCTTGCGAGATGCCAGTGGTACGGGGCGGAGAAAAGAGGAGATCTCGCCTCCTGGCAGCCAGTCTTTCTCCACTAATTTTGTTGGTTTTTCTTCAGATAGTTCGGTGAGTTATCAGAAAATTTCAGATTTGTCTAGAGCTGCCAGGTAGTACATTGGTCGTAAGGAGAAAGAGTTGAAGACTGCAGGTATTTTGCAAGCAGAAGAGCATGTGGATGGGCTGTATGAAGGAATGTCTTATGTAGATACATTGTCTGAGATGGAAAATATGCTGAAAACTGATGTATGTAAGGGTTCAAGGATCATACCTATGCAAACCTTGGATATGTATCAGGAAATTTCTGATTTTATGCTGAAAACAGAGTCAGAGGCTGAGAAAACTCAGCAAATCGAATCTATGGCTGATCTTGATCAGCTTTCAGAGTTGCAGAGGGCTGAAACCTTTCAGCCAGCAGAGTTAAATGCTGGAAAAATTTAGCATATAGAGTATGAGGCTGCATCATGGCACTCCACAGAGCAGAGGGCTAAAACCTTTCAGCCAACAGAGTTTAATGCTGAAAAATTTCAGCATACAGAGTTTCAGGCTGCACCCATGCAGCCCATAGAGCAAAGGGCTGAAATCTTTTAGCCACCAACAGAGTTGAGAGTTGCTGAAAAATTGTAGAAATTGCAGCAAAGAAAAGAGTGCCTGACTGATGCCAAGTGAGAGCGAAATTTAGGAGACGGGAAGTGCTTAAAAATAGCTAAAAATTATGAAGATCAAGGGAAAAATATTCACTGTCAAAGGCGGCGGCTCGAGCGAGCACGATTTTAAGCGCCAAAGTGCTTTAAAGGCGCCCGAGCGACACTTGTTGATTTTTCATAATTTTTCAGACAGTCGTGCGGGTTGACACAAGCTACTGGCCAATGCGGGATGCTAAGCCGGACGCCCAGGATTTTTCAGAGCTCGATTCCGAGTCCGGACGGGGAAATGGCCAAGAAACCGGTCAAGATGCGAAGGGGTGGACAAAAATTGGCCAAAATGGGCAAGTGACCTTTGGGAGCCCAAATTTAAATGTAACATGAAACTTTGGAGGTTGGAGATGCAACAAATCGTGGAGAGGAAGCGTGAGGAACAGGCGCCGAAAAATGCGCTTCATGGTTGATCATGCCATCTCCAGCCTCAATGCAACCCCCCCCAATCATCATTGCCCCTCATTTCCCTCTGTATCCTGACTCTATCGCCGCCCTTCGCTCGCGCAATGGTGGCCTGGTTTGAAATTTCTGATTTCAGTCTTTCTCTCTCCTCCCTCTCTCTCTTCTAAAGGCAAGTTCATGTGGGAAGAAGAAGGAAGAAGAAAGAATGATGGAGACTTGTCCGGCATGGACCGGATTGCTATACGGGCTGAGAATGGTGATTTGTGATGTTGCTGGACATGAAGTGTTGCTGGATTTCCAAATCTACAGCCATGGACAAAAAACCCGAAACACGCGTTTAAGCGGTAAACTAAAAAATTACAAGGAAAATTTAGTGTTTTATGCTTTTGATTTATGGAATGCCGTTCATATGGACTAAGATTTGATTATGCTGCTGATTCTTCTGAGTTCTTACTGTTTATAACCAGAAATTATGAAAAACATGCATTTCATGGCTCGAAATAATGTCAAGAAACCCGAAAACGCATGAAAAATGGGGAAAAACAAGGGTTTTGGGCATATAAATGGGGAAAACCGTCGATACACATCAACTAATCTTTCAATTTTGTTGCAAATGAACTAAGGGCCACAGCCCACAAACTGGTTTTCATTTTCAGCAATTTAAAAAATACAAGAAAATGAAGAAAATGGGGGAAAATGATAAAAAAACCATGAAAAATAGGGGAAAAATACATTTGGGGCTACGAAAAATATAGAAAAAATAGGATTTATGTTTGTTGATGTATAGCAAGGCTGGGGCATGAAGTTATGCTTCAGTTCAGCCTTGTTTATATGTTTTAGTGCGTGTTTCCTTCCTTTCTCCACATAAAATGACAAGGAAAACCTAAAAGAAATGAATGTAATGATGCACTATCAGCGGGGGAGGGTAGAGTTGTGGAAAAAAATGGTTAAATGCCGCTGAGCATGAGGAATAATTTGCTGATTTTATATGCATTGCATCTAGGATGGAATAATAATGATAAAAATTAAAACCTAGTAGCACGAAGATCACTTCGGTGCTAGGTGTTGCAGCGAAGCACAAAGCGGTTAGAAAGAAAAGCATGAAAGAGATGTTTTGCACTTACACGCTGCTGGTTTTTTAAAATGTTTGAGCACTAGGCATCCACCTCTTTGCATGATCATTTAGAGGAAATTAAAAGTATCAGAGTTAGCTCCTGGATATGCATAGCAATTGTCTTCAGTAGGCCCTTGACCCACCGTTGAGAGCGTGAGGTTCCTATGCTGTAGGCTAGTCGAGGGTTATAGGGGAAGTCAAGTAAGGACAATGGTACATTCCTGGATACGTTTATTTGGTACCTTGAGCGACGTTTGTGCGAAATGTCTAAATGTCGAGCGGCGCATCGAGGGGCCAATCCCCAAGGTGTAGGAGAGTCGCAGAGGGTTGACGGCATTCAGCCGTAGGAGGAACCCCATGTGTATGTGATTCGAGCCTTTTGGCCATGTGAAAGGGACTCCCTCTGAGGAGTAATATTGGGTTAGGATCAGTTGGACTACAACGTATTACAAACGCAATGTTTAGGAAGGCAGAGATTTTTATAGACGCTCCTGGCCGCGAGGCCGAGGGGTTGTCTTGCGCATAGTGACGAGGTCCGGCTAGTGCATGAGCCAGTGCCGGTCCGTTTTTTGGTCCATCAGTGGTGCGTCTGCCGGGAGCTGCTCAAAAGTGGCGGTTCTCGAATCCTGGTTGTTTAAGGACCAACTAGTAGTTTATGCCAGAGGATACTGAGCTTGATCCGTTATTTATTGATAAGCATCGTCTAGCAGAAATCCAAAAGCAAGAAAGAGACGAAAGAGCTAGGCGACCTGCTGAAATTTTTAGGAGATATTCCCCTAAGCGTAGCGGTGCTGAACCCTTACGAGGGAGTGGATCTAGTGGTCTTAGTACCACAAGCAGTAAGTTAGGAGAAGGTGGAAGCTCTAGTGCTCCCCTTCCTTCGATAAGCCAGTCCACGTCAAGTACGGGAGGTGTAACCCCACCGTTCCCTATTCCTAGTGCAAATCCAATCCTCGTCATGGCGCAGCCTATTGCAATTCCAGCAGGAACGACGGATTTGCCGGCTCTAGGTTACCCGCTACCCATTTTTAATGGGCTAGTTGAGGAAGATGCGGAACTCCACATTAGGGAGTTTCAAAAGCTGATGTTTAACTGTCGCATTCAAGAGGAAGGACATTTAATGATGTTCTTCAACATGACTCTCAAAGGAAGAGCCGCTATATGGTATCATGGTTTAGAAGCCGGAACCATATTGAACATTGATGCATTTTATGGAGCTTTTCGAAGGGAGTTTGCCCCTGAAAGGGGTGGGCAATATTGGTTGCGTGTACTCAACGTGACCCGCCAAGATCCACACGAGGATATTCGTGCTTATGCGAAGAAGATAAAAGAGGTCTTCCGTAAGTTGGACACCTCTATTCCTATCCCCGCAGCTGCCCAATTGCAATATTTCCTACATGGTTTGGACTTTAATATCCAATTGCAGTTGAGTAGTGTTCCCTTGGGGGATATAGATACTGCCATTACACCAGCACAAGAGGTGGAATCCCGACTACAAGCAGCCTATGCTTCTCGCGGCAATTCGAACATGGGTTTAGTATTGGGAAACAATATGGCAATAGCCAATGGCAGTAGTGGCCAAGGGATAGCGATGGCTAACCCTAATGGGAGAGGGAACATGATACAGAATGTCCCTTTATTACCAGCTCCCCCTAGCATGTCGATGCCGACGGGCAGTCAAATGGCTCCAAATGGTGGAGGCCAGGCGGTCAATCCTAATACCATGCCTGTGACTCAACAACCTGTGCCTAATCGAATTGTTAGGCCAATGGAGCGACATGGTAATGACCAAGGCTATGAGTCGAGTTCTTCCAATGTTCTAGGCGAGGTTAAGGACATGATGAAGCATTATACCGACATGATTACGGAGCAGTATCGACAAATAGCTGTTGATGTCAACTTCCTTAAAAAACAACAAAATTTGATAGGAAGTAGATACCCGGAGGAGGGTGCACCGTCGAGGTTTAGTTGCAAATGGTGTGGCGGGCAGCACTATCCAAGAAATTGCCCAAATGTTAAGTGCGACATTTGTGGAAAATCTGGCCATTTAGCAGCTACTTGCTGGAGTAAGATTAGTTCCCTCCAGCGAGGTAGTCGGCAACCCGGGCCTGTTAATCATCGTGCCCAAGGAAATGATCCCCAGCGAGAGGACGGGCCTAAACAAATACTTCAACGACCAAAGACTACAGTGGAGGAGCTACCAAGTGGTAGTGGGGTTAGTTTGATTGAGGCTGTACGCGTTAATGATGCTGAAACCTCTAATCTACGAGCTATCCTTACAAGAGGTAAAAAGGGTAGAGAAGCCGACATGGATAAGCCTGTCGACGGGAACCCTAAACAAGGCGACAAAGGAACGCAAGTTTTGGATCCTGCCCTAGAAGGGGGACCTTTGAAGCCCGTAGAGAGTAAAGCCGATAAGGAAGCACCAAAGAAGAAGGTGAAAGTTAAGAAAGAGGCAATAAAGCCAGTTCAGCGACCTAAAGAGCGGATGGTTTGGCGTGAAAAGCGAGCTCTATCGAACTATCATGAATTTGATTTGGCGGGCTCTCTTTGCGAAGTCAAGCCGGATGTGAACCTTTTGCAGCTTATTAAGCTTTCCCCAGGAGTACGCAAGGAATTTAGAAAGATCCTACATACCGGGTACATCGTAGAACCTTTGGGTATTGCGCGAGTTGGTGATGACTGGTTTGAGCATGCTGAGAAGCATTGCCCAAGGGTTGCAGCCTATGTCGATGGGATATTAGTAGATTATGCCATTGTCGACACGGGATCATCTGTTAACATTATGAGTTCTGAACTGATGGAAAGGTTAGGTCTTGCGATTCAGAAAGATACCTCCACAATTCTCAGAATGGCAGATGACAGTTTGAGACAGTCGGAAGGCTGCATTACTAAGGTCCATGTCACTGTTGCAAATGTAGAATGCATGTTGGATTTTAGGGTGATTCGTTTTGCAGGGCGGCCAAGTTACCAAGTATTACTTGGACGACCTTGGATCTTACAAGCGGATTGCCAAGTGGATATACTCGCCGGTCGATTGATATTCGGCAGAGGTGCCCAGCGTGTGGTGGTTGATGCTTATCCTGAGTCCCCGCAGAGTGAGAGAGCTCCTCTATCTTCTACAGAATTGGAGACATTAGAAGATTTATCTGCTAGTGAGACATCATCGAGTGATGAGTCCAAAGAGGGATCCACCACGGAGGACATCTATCAGATCACTTTGAATGAGCCGATAGAGGCCCAAGATCGTATAAGAGATGCAGATGTTATCGAGCTAGACCTTGGTACGTTTGATGATTCGCGGCCAATCAAATTAGGCTCTATGCTCAGCACAGCTGTTCGTTGAGAGGCATTCCTCCTAGTCTTGCTGTTCATACAATTCCGTTGAAAGAGGGCAGTCGTCCGGTACGGCAGAAAGTAAGGCGTATGCCTTTCGAATTGAGGGACGGGCTGTTTGAAGAGTTACAGAAGCTTCCAAAAGCGGGTTTGATTTTTCCTGTGCAACACACGGAATGGTGTTCGCCAGTTGTGATTAGAAAGAAGAAGAATAATCAGATCCGTTTATGTGTAGACTTTAGGGAGCTGAATAAGCAGACAGTTAAGGACTACTACCCATTACCATTTATTGACCAGATTTTGGATCAATTAGCGGGTAGGGAGATATATTCATTTATGGATTGCTTTGCAGGATATAACCAAATGGCAATTGCAGAAGAGGACAAGTTGAAAACAACTTTTATCACTGTATTTGGCACTTTTGCTTACCATGTGATGGCTTTTGGTTTATGCAATGCGCCTGGTTCGTGGCAACGAACAGCCGATAAGACATTCGGTGACATATCCCCTGAAGAGTTGAGGGTGTTTATTGATGACTTAGGGGCCGCCACCGTGAGAGAAAGGCAGTTGATCATTTTGAGAAAATGCTTTGAGCGCTGTAGACAATTTTGCATCGCCCTAAACCCACGGAAGTGTGCTTTTGGAGTACCTTATGGGCTATTGCTGGGTCATGTGGTCAGTTCGGTAGGAATTGCGACAGACCCCGAGAAGGTCAAAGTTATAGTTGCCATGGGTCCACCACGCACTCCGAAAGAAGTTCATAGCTTTCTGTCTTCGGTTGGTTACTACCGTAGATTCATTAACGCCTTAGCAGAAAGAACGTTGCCACTTACAAATTTATTGTCCTTTAGCTGTTCGTTTGTATGGGGTGATCCTTGCAAGGTAGCATTCGAGGACGTGAAACAAGAGCTAGCAAGAGCGCCCGTTTTAAAAGCACCTAAAAGAGGTGAGGTGTTCTATATATTCTCAGCAGCCACCATGTATAGTATCAGCTGCTGTTTAGCCCAAATTTGGGAAGAGAAGTGGTACCACCCAATTGCTTTTGCCAGCCGGAAGCTGGGGGTATCCGAAATCAATTACACCTACATGGAGAAGCTGTGTCTAGCGATGGTCTTTGGGACCAAGAAGTTCAGGCATTACATTCTCTATGAAAAAGTCGTGCTTTATACGAAGGCGGAGGGACTTCGACTATTGATGAATAAGTTACAGCCGCCTGATCGTTTAGCGAAGTGGTTGATCACTTTGCAGGAATTTGATTATGAAATCAAGAGTAAGCCACCAAGGTTGCAAGGCATCGTGGAATGTCTAGTGGACTTTGGGGAGCCGAAAGAATCTGTGGCTGAAGGTAGTGACATGGAGATGATATTTAAAATAGATACGGCATCTATTCCCTCCTGGTATGCTGCAATAACGCATTATTTATCAACGGGAGAGGCGGGATCCGAGTTATCTAAGGCTGAGAAAAGGAAAATTAAGCAGCAAGCGTTAAAGTTTGCCTTGATCGCAGGTACATTATATCGGCAAGGGGTTGATGACATCTATCGGCGGTGTGTGATGCCTGACGAGGTGCCATTCATTTTGGAAGAGTGCCATGATTCTGCTTGCGGTGGCCATTTTTCTGGACGGCTTACAGCACAAAAGGCTTTAAGAGCAGGTTATTGGTGGCCTGCCATCTTCCAGGATGCGTTTGCGTATGTTAAGCAATGCGATATTTGCCAACGACATGATAGTCGAGAGAATAGAAAACGACCACTCACCCCTATTATGGCGATACTTCCATTTGAGAAGTGGGGAATCGACTTTGTGGGTCCTATTACTCCGTCATCGACTACGCAAAAGCGGTACATCATTGTAGCAACTGACTACTTCACAAAGTGGTCAGAAGCACGTGCAACAAGGAAAGATGATGCTAAAGAAACTGCTAGTTTCCTTTTAGAGCAGATAATATGCCGGTTTGGTCCACCGAAAGAATTAGTGTCGGACCGCGGAACTCATTTCCTGAATAAGGTGATCAAAGGTTTGACAGAGTTGTGGAACATCAAGCATAACAAGACAACCCCATATAATCCGCAAGCCAATGGGCAAGTCGAAAGTACCAACAAGCAGCTTGTGGGCATCCTGTCCAAAACTGTGTCGGAAAAGAAACGCGATTGGGATAAAAAGTTATACGTGGCAGTGTGGGCTTATAATACGACTTTCAAACGAGCCACTGGCCATACCCCGTTCAATTTAGTATATGGGGAGGAGTGTGTCTTGCCTTTAGAGATTGAGCTGCCGACTATTCGGTTTGCCATCAATCATTCTTTGAGCGATGAAGACGCTCTTTTTGAGCGCTTGACGACATTGGCCCATTTAGACGAGCTTAAGTTGCAGAGCTTATTGCACCAAGAAGTGGCGAAGCGCCGAATGAAGAAGCTACACAACCTCAAAGCCAAGAAATACACCTTCAAGAAAGGACAGCTTGTTCTGTATTATGACGCACGACGAGAATTATTTCCAGGCAAATTAGAACCCAAATGGGATGGGCCTTATAAGATCGTTAGAATAGGAAAGAATAAATCCACAGTTTTGTTAGCTGACCTTGAGGGGATAGAATTTAAAAATAAGGTTAATCTTAATAAGATTAAACCTTATTACGTCTGATTGCACTAATGCTATGACTGCCTTGCAGGTCTAGGCAAGATTGATCAAACATCTGCAAGGAAATCGTGATAGAGGTTGATGGGTCATCTGATCCCTTATTTAGAACACCCATATTTGGAACAGAGGTATCATCAGGGAAAGCTCATTTGGTGGAGCAAAGGATACAAGGTGATTGAGCAAGAAGGCGGGACATTTATTTGGGAAATCAAGGTCTTCTGCCATCACTGCCTGCAAATTTTGACGAGCATCCCTGTCGAATTCAATGATGATGGAGGGATGGAGCCTACAGTCCACCCGTTGAATATGCTGAATTTCGATTACCATAATTACGAGTAGAGTTCAGGATGGCGGGATATGTAAACCCTTTATGGACGTACACCTTGTACTTTGATGGGGCGTCCAGGGGTCCATGCAAAAAAGGAAGTGTAGGAGTTGTCATCCGAGATCCCCGACGACACATTGTCATGAAGTTAGCTGCTTATCTCGGGGTGAATTTTACCAATAATATGGCAAAATACAAAGCCCTGATTATGGGTTTGAATATTGCAAAAAAGGGTGGTATCCGCCAGTTGTTGGTGAAAGGGGACTCTCAGTTGGTTTTAAATCAACTCAATGGGACGTACATGGTGCGGAACCCGATCCTTTGTATGTACCATCACACTGCTATAGCCCTGCTAGACGAATTCGATAGAGTGTCTTTTCAGCTGATTCCACGGAATTGGAATCAGTTTGCCGATTCATTGGCTAATCTTGCGTATGAAGAGGACCTCTTCTTTAATTGTGGCCCTTGTCCCGATATATCTATTGATGGTGAGACAGGACCTGGTCGTTTGTGGGGTATGCTTTCTGAACATGCCCTCTTTGGTAGACGATGGTTGATTTGGGTGATGCAGAGGGTAAGCGAGACTCATCTACCTTTATTATCTCGGACCCATAGACTGATTCGACGCCATGTGATGCGAACACCTCTTGCGATATACGCAGGAGGGATAGGTCATAATTTAATGCACCTAGTTTAGGGCTATGCGCCTTTGTTCCCCTGGGAATAGTATGCTTTGATGTCTATCATGGTTGTTTCCAGGAGGATGTTATGCATAGTATTGTTTTATTTCATTAGGCCAAGAGGGCCGATTCAGTTTTGTAGCAAAGTCATGTCTGATTTCATTAGGCCAAGAGGGCCATTTCCCTGTCTAGTGCGGGTGCGTTTAATTGCGTTTTTGTTTAGTGTTGTGTTGGACAGGTTTTTCGGGTTGTGGAATTTTGTGGAGCCTGGAGGAGCCTTTGCTGCGATGGAAGCTTCTTGTGGCCACTCCAGGTGATATTTCTCCTTTACGAGTACCTTTCTTTCCTGTTATATGTGTATTTGTACTTGTTGAGGGTATTTATTTTTTTGGGGACCGGCAACCAAGGCATGAAGTCCCAGGTTTAGGCTAAGTATGTTTGAAGGAGGTCGGAGTAGTCATTGCCTCCTGTAAAGACATTGTTAGACATTGAAAGACCTCTTTTAGAAGGAAGCCCTAGTGGCTCTGTTCTGCTAGCCTGCTAGCCAGCCGTTCTAGGAGTTCCTGTTAGTAGTGAGGCAGTTAGAGAAGCCTGCTAGAAGATAATAATAATGATGTCAAGAAATCCTGAATATCCTAAAAGATGAATATAAATACGAAGGTGTGTAAAAAGGGGTTCTAACCCCTATCAAAGAAAAGAAATAAAAATATATAAGTAGTTGAACATTGCCTTGCCAAGGCCTGGTAGGTTCCTGGGGACGAATCAGACCCGGGGCCGATACCTTGTCTTCCTAGGGGTGGCTTCTTGCTGGAAAAATAATATCACAACCAGGAAGGTTGGAGCGAAAATAAAAGTGAGCGTTAGAAAAGGATTAAGTGTCGCCTTGCGAGGGCTTGGTAGGTTCTTGGGTGCCGAGACAGGTCCTGAGACCGATGCCTTGTCTTCCTTGGGTCACTACGCTCAGCTCCCTCCTTTTTACATGCCCAAGTATGTCAATACAATAAAAACCCTAAAAGAAGAAATGGACTGAAAGAAAATATTCTTTGATCAGGCTATAGGAGTCCTCGCCTTGTAGGAGCTCCTAGTTGTGTTGTTTTTAGTTGGTAAGTAGTGCAGACTACCATTTAGGGCAACCTCTTTGATAGGTTTTTTTTAGTTTGGCTGTGTTGGAGCAGCTGGTTAGTGACTCACTTCGGATCTTCTATTAGATGATGCTCGGCCTATTCCTTGTGGATATCATGCCTTGGTTCTGTCTAGGGGTAGGGGGAGCATTGTGCTGAGTTTTATGATGATCATTGTTTTGTATCAGTTTGATGCTTCTTTGGTTGTTTATGTGCAGATATGTTCGTGGGTTCGACGGGCTGAGTCGCCCTATCCCGTGGTCGCCAATGAGAGCGGAATTTAGGAGACGGGAAGTGCTTAAAAATAGCTAAAAATTATGAAGATCAAGGGAAAAATATTCACTGTCAAAGGCGGCGGCTCGAGCGAGCACGATTTTAAGCGCCAAAGTGCTTTAAAGGCGCCCGAGCGACACTTGTTGATTTTTCATAATTTTTCAGACAGTCGTGCAGGTTGACACAAGCTACTGGCCAATGCGGGATGCTAAGCCGGACGCCCAGGATTTTTCAGAGCTCGATTCCGAGTCCGGACGGGGAAATGGCCAAGAAACCGGTCAAGATGCGAAGGGGTGGACAAAAATTGGCCAAAATGGGCAAGTGACCTTTGGGAGCCCAAATTTAAATGTAACATGAAACTTTGGAGGTTGGAGATGCAACAAATCGTGGAGAGGAAGCGTGAGGAACAGGCGCCGAAAAATGCGCTTCATGGTTGATCATGCCATCTCCAGCCTCAATGCAACCCCCCCCAATCATCATTGCCCCTCATTTCCCTCTGTATCCTGACTCTATCGCCGCCCTTCGCTCGCGCAATGGTGGCCTGGTTTGAAATTTCTGATTTCAGTCTTTCTCTCTCCTCCCTCTCTCTCTTCTAAAGGCAAGTTCATGTGGGAAGAAGAAGGAAGAAGAAAGAATGATGGAGACTTGTCCGGCATGGACCGGATTGCTATACGGGCTGAGAATGGTGATTTGTGATGTTGCTGGACATGAAGTGTTGCTGGATTTCCAAATCTACAGCCATGGACAAAAAACCCGAAACACGCGTTTAAGCGGTAAACTAAAAAATTACAAGGAAAATTTAGTGTTTTATGCTTTTGATTTATGGAATGCCGTTCATATGGACTAAGATTTGATTATGCTGCTGATTCTTCTGAGTTCTTACTGTTTATAACCAGAAATTATGAAAAACATGCATTTCATGGCTCGAAATAATGTCAAGAAACCCGAAAACGCATGAAAAATGGGGAAAAACAAGGGTTTTGGGCATATAAATGGGGAAAACCGTCGATACACATCAACTAATCTTTCAATTTTGTTGCAAATGAACTAAGGGCCACAGCCCACAAACTGGTTTTCATTTTCAGCAATTTAAAAAATACAAGAAAATGAAGAAAATGGGGGAAAATGATAAAAAAACCATGAAAAATAGGGGAAAAATACATTTGGGGCTACGAAAAATATAGAAAAAATAGGATTTATGTTTGTTGATGTATAGCAAGGCTGGGGCATGAAGTTATGCTTCAGTTCAGCCTTGTTTATATGTTTTAGTGCGTGTTTCCTTCCTTTCTCCACATAAAATGACAAGGAAAACCTAAAAGAAATGAATGTAATGATGCACTATCAGCGGGGGAGGGTAGAGTTGTGGAAAAAAATGGTTAAATGCCGCTGAGCATGAGGAATAATTTGCTGATTTTATATGCATTGCATCTAGGATGGAATAATAATGATAAAAATTAAAACCTAGTAGCACGAAGATCACTTCGGTGCTAGGTGTTGCAGCGAAGCACAAAGCGGTTAGAAAGAAAAGCATGAAAGAGATGTTTTGCACTTACACGCTGCTGGTTTTTTAAAATGTTTGAGCACTAGGCATCCACCTCTTTGCATGATCATTTAGAGGAAATTAAAAGTATCAGAGTTAGCTCCTGGATATGCATAGCAATTGTCTTCAGTAGGCCCTTGACCCACCGTTGAGAGCGTGAGGTTCCTATGCTGTAGGCTAGTCGAGGGTTATAGGGGAAGTCAAGTAAGGACAATGGTACATTCCTGGATACGTTTATTTGGTACCTTGAGCGACGTTTGTGCGAAATGTCTAAATGTCGAGCGGCGCATCGAGGGGCCAATCCCCAAGGTGTAGGAGAGTCGCAGAGGGTTGACGGCATTCAGCCGTAGGAGGAACCCCATGTGTATGTGATTCGAGCCTTTTGGCCATGTGAAAGGGACTCCCTCTGAGGAGTAATATTGGGTTAGGATCAGTTGGACTACAACGTATTACAAACGCAATGTTTAGGAAGGCAGAGATTTTTATAGACGCTCCTGGCCGCGAGGCCGAGGGGTTGTCTTGCGCATAGTGACGAGGTCCGGCTAGTGCATGAGCCAGTGCCGGTCCGTTTTTTGGTCCATCACCAAGGTTGACACAAAGTATAAAACAGTTGATAAGAAGGTTAAGCCGATTGCAGGGCCGCTTCCTCCTAATAGTGATGAGCAGATAGAAAAAGCTATGAAGTAGCCTATGTTGAGAGATCCTGCAAATATTGGACATAAATTTACAGCTGAAACTCTTGCAGAATTGAAGATTGGAAATGATGATTTCTTGCTTCCAGTGGAAAAAGAATGTTTTAGAGAGATGCTTGGACAACATGGTAAGGCATTTTCTTTCTTTCCTCATGAAATTGGCTGCATTAGTCCCGAATTGGTTGCGCCTATGGTCATCTTCACTGTCCCTCATGTGCCATGGAATATATGTCCTATACATGTGCCTAGAGCACACTTGCCAAAGCTGATAGAGTTGTTGAATGAGAAGATTAAGATGGGGATTTTGGAACCCTCTTCTACGCCCTATTCTAACATGTGGTTTATTGTACCAAAGAAGAATGGAACCTTGAGATTTATTCAAGATATGCAGCCCGTGAATAGAGTGACAATTAGGAATGTGGGAACAGGTCTAGTTGTGGATGAGTTTGCCGAGGCTTTTGCAGGACGAGCCATTTATTCCCTAGGTGACTTGTATTCTGGTTATGACCAATTTCAGCTTGCCTTGGAAAGCAGGGATATTACTACTATGTGGACACCTATTGGTCTTGTGAGGATGTGTACCTTGCCTCAAGGTGCCACTAACTCAGTTGCTCATATGATGAATGCTATGCATAAAGTTCTGCAAGACTATATTCTGCAATATACCATGCCTTTCCTAGATGATGTGCCTATTAAGGGTAGTGCAGAAGAAGAAAAGAACGAGAGTCTTGATTTGCGAGGATGTAGACAGTTTGTGGCTAAACACTTGGTTGCTTGTGAGCAAATATTGACACGATTAGAGGAGGTGAATTTGACTCTTTTAGGGCTGAAATCTGTCTTTGCTATTAATGAAGTTATCATAGTTGGGCATATGGTTGGTTCTTATGGTAGAAAGCCTTCACCTGCAAAGGTGGATGCCATAAGCAAGATTGCAGAGTATTTTCTCGACTACTTCAGAGGTGTGGAGATTTGTGGGAGCTTGTGTATTTTACATGATTTAGATTACTCATTTTGCTCATATAGCAGATGTTCTCTATCAGCTGCTTCAAAAGGGGCAAAAGTTTCATTGGGATGAGAAGCATTCGAAAGCCATGCGTAAACTCAAGAAGCTGTTGCAGTCAGCTCCTACTCTTCGCAAGGCGGATTATCAGTGTGGATGACCAATCATGTTGACAGTTGATACTAGCCCTATTGGCATAGATTGGGTAGTGGGACAGGATGATGCTGATGGAAGTAGATATGCAATCCGTTTTGGAGCTAAAGTTCTTAATGAGCGACAGAGAAGATATCCGCAGATTAAAAGAGAGTTGTGGGGAGTAGTCACTGTACTGAAGTGTGATAAAGGGTATTTTATTGGTGCTTCAGTTTTTGTGAAAACAGATTGCTTGCCTTTGCTTGGCATGATTACTAGTTGTTCGACTCCAGATATAACGATGCTTCGGTGGATTGCCTACATCAAATCAATGAATCCAGAATTTTGACACATAGCAGGAAAAGATAATCCAGTTGTTGCTGACATGCTGTCTAGAGCAAGATATGAGGATGAGGAGTCAATGCTTGCAGAAGATGATGAGACAGAGTTTGTAGCTTCTGTTCTTATTCATGATTGTCATGTATCTACTGTTGAAGCATTTACTGAAGAACTCTATGTTGGCGAGTGTCTGCAAATTGGTCAATATCTGAGTTCATTGACTCAAAGAGATGATTGGAGAGATGATGTATTCAAGAAAATCAGAAGAAAGGTTTATGGGTATTTCTTGAAAGATGGTTTTCTTTTGAAGCACCCAAAGAAGAGAGGCGGCCTACCCTTGAGAGTAGTTTGTGAGGCAACGATGCAGATACAGATTATGCGAGAGTTTCATGAGAGTTCTTGGGCTAGACATAGAGGTGTGTGGGCTACCTATGAGAAAATCAAAGAAAGATACTGGTGGAAAGGGATGTGTAAAGATGTTTCCCACTTTGTGGAGACTTGCAGGGACTGTCAGCTTTACTCTTTAGTGCGGCATCGTGATGAGTTGCATCCGACCTATCCGCTATGTATGCATTATAAATGGGTGGTTGACTTGGTTACTTTGCCAGTGGGACTTTGGCAGATGAGATATCTTGTCTTGGCCCGAGAGGATCTTACAAACTATGTTGAAGGCAGATCTTTGCGGACGAAGACCGCTACTACAGTATGTAAATTCTTGTTGGAAGAAATATTTTTCAGGTATGGATGTATAGGCAAGATTACTGCTGATCGTGGAGAGCTAGATGCAGATGAAGCTAGAGAAATTTTCTCACGGCTTGGGATTAAGTTGGCTCTTACTACTGCCTATAATCCAGAGGGGAGTGGTAAGAGCGAAAGAGGACATCCGCCGATAGTTAAGGCATTGGCAAAAGCTTGTAGAGGTCGGATTGGAGATTGGCCAAGATTACTATCTTTTGCATTGTGGGCAGACCGCTCTACACATAGCGTGACTACTGGATATATGCATGCAAAGTTGATGTATGGGCAAAAACCTGTCATGCCTACTGAAATTTGTGCTCTCACGTGGAGTGCCCTTCCATGACATGAGAATTTATCAAGAGAGGAGCTTCTAGCTCTTCGGATTCGTCAACTAGAGAGAAGGACAGAAGATGTGCAGCTAGCAGTTGATCGTTTGAAGGCAGCCCGAATCAAAAACAAGGACAGGTTTGATTTGAGGCATTGCTTGCAACCTAGAGCCATAAAAGAGGGAGATTGGGTTCTAGTCTACGACAGTAGCCTAGAGAATCAGCATAGTAGCATGAGAAAAATGGTTCAAAGATGGTTTGGACCATATGAGGTGAAACAGGTTTTTGACAATGCTACCTATGAGTTGGCAGAATTGGATGGGATGGTATTGAGGGTGCCCATTGCTGGAAAACGAGTCAAGATTTTCAAGAGAAGAGAAGATGAAGAGTATGCACTTGAAGCATTGGCAGAAGAAGAGCAGTTAGAAGAAATTCTAGCAGATGAAACAGAGAATATGGATGATCAAGTTGATGGAGAAATAGGTCTACCGGAAACTGATGAAGGACTGGACATGTTTGTGGACTTGGATGATCCTAGATAGTTGGCTCATCCGGAGGACGCTCAGGTTTAGAGGGGGTGGATGTCGTGCTGCTGTGCATCCGAGTCGTAAACACCTCCATTTTTGTTGTGCATTTGTGTTATCTTTTCGTGTGTGTTTCATTGTGTTTGATTGCTGCATTATCTTTCCGTCCTTTTCAGTACCCGCATCCAATGTACATACTCCACTTGTGTGTTTGTGTTTGTGTGTGTTTCTGTTTGTGTGCATGTTGTATGTGTGTCAGAAAAATATGAAAAGATGATGCCAAAGAATATTATCAAGTTGTTAATTTCAATGATAAACTCCAAGAAAAGTGCAGGATACCGTGGAATCAAAGGAAGCTTACATTTAAGCTATGAAGATAAAGGTTGTACGTGAACAAGGCCAACGTAACATGCGGGATAAAGCATTTTTGAAGAAGAAACATTGGCACTACATGCAATGGAGATTATGATGGAGAGGGGTCCTTGAGACCTACTTGAGGGTCAAAGACGATACAACTCTTTAGTTCATCCATTGAGGAAAAGGTTACCAAGCAGCTGCTGCAGACACATAGAGAGGAGGGCATGCTGTTGGCATTCTAGAGGATAAGCAGATCGACAAAATTCAAGAAAGAAAAGGTTCTATCCATCATTTGGCCTCAGAGAACCTTAGATCATTCAGCCGATTATCTAAGTTCAATAGTTCCCATGAAATAGAGTTGAAGGAAGTCTCTCAAAAGCTGCATGAGCGAGCAAAGGTACATACTAGTGATATCATTTTGAAAGGGTGCGGAAACTCAGGCTCAGGGGCTTCTTCAATCATTAATAAAACTTGGTCTAAGCCAAAGGATAGGCCTTGCTAATAGGAGCAACTAAATTTGTTGGACCTTTTTGGGGGCCTAGCCTATTCTGGGGAAAGAGGAGCTTTTTCTCTCTCTACCGGGGAGGAAAAAAAAAGAGGAAAGTGGAAGCTACAGACGAGAACTGGAAGAAAACTATCGAAAAAGCGGACGACATCAGAAGCAACGATTGAATTTCGGAACGTAGCAGAAGTGAAGATAGACAACGATGAAGAAGAAGCTGTGAAGTCAAAGGAGGCGACGGCTTAAAGTAATGGTGATAGAAGAAGAATGGGGAGAGATAGCGATGGAGCTTGATCTGAAGCCGCCTTGCCCCTGTTCTTGTTCAGCTACTATCTATGGACTGCACCACGCTTGACGGCGGCCCGTCTCGTTTCGCCTCCCATACTGCTGTTGAACTCTGGCCTATTCTTCCTGGGCACAGACGGATCAAGGAATTGAGATTCTATTAGTGACTGGACGAGGGATGGAATCAAATACAGTTTAATCTTTTGGATTTTACAAGGCGTGCATATGGCACAAATTATGTAGAAACTCTTCGTGTTCAAGTGCATGCCAATTGTCGCATTCAAAGAATCTATTTCTCTGATTGACTATATTCAGAAGAGGAGCTGCCTCCAGAATTCAAGCTGTACCTACCAATTCAGAAAGCTTAACATTCTCAAAGAGGACGTATATTGTACCTGCATTTTGCACCTCGAAAGACCTCTCTAGGAGCACAAAATCTCATGCGAGTCTGTGGTTGTCATAGAGGGCATGAGCAAATACACACTGAAATGAAGCAATTTGGTGGAAATGTCTTTGTTTCAAGAAGTGTGGTATTTAGAAACAACCGGAACACAAGTAATCTTAAATGATGATAGTGGCATGGCATTCCTTGATGGTATGCAACTTGAATGTTGATAGAAATCTAGGCCTCATGGCTGATGCAAGTGTAATTCAACTCAACTGCATTTACAAGTGAGAGCTGAGGGTTGGGGTTGAATACATATACCAGAGTAACTAGTAGTGAAAAAAGTCATATTAAATGCTGAAGATGCTCGACTGTAATTTTGAATATGCTGCTGCAGTTGACGATGAGGATGTACCAGAGCTTGTAGAAGGAGAAACATTCTGCCCAGCTTGCTTACAGATCATCCTAATCTCTATTAACACCTAAAGAAGAGTGGAGATAGGGATGCAGAAATAAAGAAGAAGGGTAAAGCTTTCATACTGTGATTATTTAGAAAAGTTTTGACAAGGTTTCTCCAATTGGAAAATCTTTGGTTACCAAGGTGTGGCTCACTTGTTGAGATGCTCAGGATACTTTGACACTTTATGAACTAATGAAGCTATACAATCTTTGTCCAAAAAGCTATATGCTGAGATAAAAAGGACTTGAACAAAAGAAAATTTTGACAGTATCTTTGTTGTAATTCATTTGACAAGCAATATAGTGATCTTTGGCATAAAAATTTTGAGTTCTTCTTGTTAGCCTCTTTCCTTGCAGCATCTTGAACCTCGTGTTCAACAGCTTTTGCATGAACTACAGGACACCGTGTATATACCCTATAGGGCCTTTTTAGGCTTTATAAACCTTTCCCTCTCCGAAGAAGCTAAGAACCTAAAGGTCTTATTATCCCTTCTCGTGGTCAATCATTTAAACGGCTCCTTGCCTCGATAGAGAGACGGTGGAAATCCGAACAGGAGAGTAAAAGCTGCCTTCACGTTCAAAGGATTACAGCTGCGATGCCGCCTAAGAAAGTCCAAGGAGTAGCTGCGGGAGGGTCATCTCCCGGTATCCATGTGGATATCTCACCCCAAAACCAGGTTTTTCCTTCTTGGTTTTATATCAGTTTTAATTTAACCATGCAAGATGAATTGTTTGGGATAAGATATATTTTGTCCTAGTTATTTACGATGAAGGAGTTTAGTTTAATTGAACATGCAAAAATGATAATTTAATAAACATAGTTTCCTTCAAATAGCATCATGCTTTGAAACGAATTACGAGCAAGATTATCTACCTACTATAGTAGTATATTTCGAGTAAATCTTGAAGGTATAAAAACTGCACCTTGCACCATTTACCCCTATTCTTTTTTGCAACAAATCATCATAGAAGACGAAATTCATGAAAGGTTTCTTACGTTGCTTGAACTCTAGGCAATTATCATTGCTAACTGCATATCTTAGCAAGGAAAAGATTGTTATTTGGCATGAGTTTCGTTTGCAAGGAAAAAGGAAGATTAATTGAATTTACCTAACCTCAAAGCAATAAAGTTTAGGACTGAAAAATCAATTGTCACAAGGATAACAAATCGTGCCGAGGTGATCTCAATATTACCTTCTAAAAGTTAACCAAATTTATGTAAACTTAGAAATACCTATGTTGCAAAATATGCCTTGGAAATGATTTAAAAACCAAGAAACGTTTATACCTTAAATACTTGCCTACCTTCCCTGATTGTAGGGTCAATAAATTGTAAATAAAAAAAAACTAGGGTTTGTCCCTGAGGTTCTTAAAAAGAGATCCTAGATCTGACAAACGTCAGCTTAAAGAAACTAAAACGGATTGTTTCATCGTATATTAGGATGCAGGACTTGCGCAGCAAGTACGAAGCCATATGGACTTGTGATTAATTCACAAGAAGGGAGGTTAAAATACCCTCAGCAAGGATGGCGGATCCTTACGCAAGTTATCTTGCAAAAGGATGTATTCTTTGATATCCTTCTAAATAAGGAAAGCTAAAAACCGGAAACTAAAGTATCCGAAGAACTTTAGGGTTGACCAAATTAGGTTAATAGGGTACGCCCTAACCCAGAATATAAGGGACCTTGCCAAGTTGCAAGACACCGTGGAATGAGTGCTGATGCATTCGAAAGGAAATAATCATTCCTTAGCAGTTTGCCACAACAACAAGATCGGTTAATGGAAGTGTTTGTGCTTGCTAGAGATTTTAGAGCACTGTTTGATTTATGAATTACAAATTAAATGAATATCTATACTTCAGATTGAAGGCCTGAAGGAAGAGGCAACTTTAGTTACCCACGATTGCCTGCCTAACCCTAACCAAGAGGGTTGTTAACCGTGCCAGGAACGTGGACCGAACTCACTGCGAGAGGTCTCTTCATTGAGCTCTACTTGGAGCAGGAGGACGCATGGGTGCCAGGGGGGCTCTGGTCGTAAATCCCTTGCCTTTTGGGTCCTACACAAGAGGCTAACGTGACTCGGGATTGGATCTCGAGGCTCGCATACTAGTCTACGGGCAAAAGCTAGCTTGGAATAGTGATCCCTGTGGATTACTGGATAGCCTTCAAGCGGATTAAGGAAGCCTACGGGCGGAACTCCTTGTATTTCAAAAATAAATATGATGATATGTTAATAAAGAACTTGTTTGATATTGTTTTTCTATGTCACGTGATAAGATTATGTGAAGGAACCAGTGCTTAATGGTTTAATTAAAGAAGCTGATTGTTACATGTCAAACTAATGTGTTAGATAATTACATAACTAAAACAAACCAAGGAAAGTGCGGAGGATGGGCCATGGGTCCGTCCTACGGTTGGGTGGTCCCGGTTAGCCGGGAACTTTTCTCAAATCTTGAAGAACAGCGAGATGATCGTCAAAGGACACGAACAACGAAAGCGATGACCTAGAGTTACGTCTTACCCGATTTACATTGTTTTAGGGGAACGGAATGGGACTATGCCTTATGGCAGAGAGGTTGAGCTCTGCATCCCTCTCATTTCCCATTCTCTTTGAACCAAGTGTAGCGTGAATCCGCTTCGGACCTGGCATTTCTGCGTAAAGTAGTTCGCTTGGGTCTGACGCTAGTTGCTGTTAGGAAATGACCAATCAGGAAAACCCAAATTCGGGTTGATCCTAAGTGGGAACGGCCAAAATACTTCCGCTACGTGATAGACGTGGAAAGCCCTAGATTGCAAACCCCGTAACATTCCATGGGAGTGCCGGGCGGAGCTTTCTAGACATCCTTTCCAATGGACTGCTAAGACGTTTCATGGATGATACTAGTGGACACGTTACAATTGGTATCAGAGCCGACCAACAACGGAATTGTTTTTATGAAATGAAGTAAAGCAATTGTTGCTATCCAAACATTTCCTTACCTTCAATGCTATCTTGCAGAATTACGAAGCGTGGAACAAGTTCTTGGTATTTCGAGTCATGTCTATGACTGCAATGCATTCTCCGCTTTATAGACAAAGGATTGGGATGATGAACATCCTAGAGCAAATCTATAATCCATCACCTTTGTACATGGAATGAAGATGGGTAGGTGCTTCAGGAATCTACTATATAGCCGTCCACTGGTTTTCTTATCTACAGACCAACCTAAAGAGGATCAAGTGGTTGGAAGACGTGAAATTCGTAAAGCTATTCGTTTTCGTGGAAGCTCACGTAAATTCAACTTTACATATTCGAGGTCGGAGGGTTGAGATGAACTCATATGTATATGAGGAAGTAACCCGTGTAATTCCCACCGACAGGGTTAAAGTGTTGGGCCACCATGAGAAGTATGGATTCCAACGAAAAGGATATCCTGAACTTCCAATGACTTATCGATTCCTGAAGATCCATGACCCAAAACCTTACTATTACACAGTTTCTGTAGATAAATGCAATACAATGTTGTTCTTCCTAAACTAAATGTAACAATTGGCTTATCATCGCATGAAACATTGTATTTGAAAGGGCCATGCCCATATAAATACAAATAAAGACTTCTTTTTATCAATGTCTAGCTGTGCATAAGAGTTGATAAAAAGTTAAGTAGCTACATTGTTTACGAGATAGTTGAATTAAAGATGTAATATAAGCTACCGTCAATTATCATATAATAACGTTAAGAAAACCTTTATTCAGGCACAACCCCTGATAAAGGTTCCTAATTCGCCTCCTACATCAAGTACTGCTATAATCCAGGAGAACAAGTTCCTTCTTAAGCAGATTAAGCCACCCGAGTTTGATGGGAGAGGCAGATTCATCCAAGCTGATGTTGAAATTTGGATTGAATCCATGGAGGATTACTTCGAAGTAGCCAGTATTGCACCTGCCAATCAGGCTATGCTCGCCAAGTTAAAACTCACCGGCGAAGCCAGAATTTGGTGGAAGCAATGGTGCAAGGATCAAGGGATCGCAGAGGGATCCGTTACCTGGGAGAAGCTGAAGAAAGTCGTGCAGGGAAGATACTTACCACCTGCATATCGCACGTAGAAAATGAATGAGTTCTACGAGCTAAAACAACTAGGACTCGCTCTTGACGCATACTACTCTAAATTCGTCTCACTTTTAAAGTATGCCCCATAGATGGACATGACACAACAGGTGTCCAACTTAAATCCACCAGTAAATACTCATCTCGAATCTATGCATCCATCAGATCTTCAGGATGCACTCATTCGAGCAGCACCTATAATTCAGGAGGTGCAAGCTAGAAAAAGGGGTAATAAAACTTGGTCTTATAATGACCCGAATAGAGGAGCATTCAGACCTCAAATGAAGAGAGCTCAAGTTCATAATCAGGAACAAAGAAAGAAAGCAAGGATGAATAACGTCAACAACTTTGTTCCTACTCAAAGTAATGGCCGAAACCTCCGTTGTTTCCATTGCAATGAACCCAGTTACTTCAAGAGGCAATGTCCCAAGCTTGGTGGAGGACATCGCCAAGCGCCTTTCCAAGGAATAGGCCGTGGTCAAGGAGCCGCTACCCGAGGAAGAGGAAGAACCGCCTGCATTGCCAATAGGAAAATGTGCGAAGAAGAAGAAGAGCAAGATCCTACCATGGAAGCAGAATTCGAAAGAGCGACAGTCCATGCCGCTTTACACAAGAAAGGGCCGAATCTCCAGTTCTCGGTGATTCAGGCACTGTCGGACTATCAAGGTAAAGGTTTCAAGATCTTGATTGATTGTGGCAGTACACATTCCTTTATCTCACCAACATGTGCAAAAAGATTAGGAATAGCCACAGTAGAAGCACCTATCCTGCTTGTGGAATTGGCAAATGGTCGTGAGGTTACTTGTACCAGGAAAACTGCTAAGGTGGAATTCTTTCTGGGAGGAAAGAAGACTTCGGTTAAATTCAAAGTCATGAATTTAGGTATCCATGAGTGTC
Organism: Lygodium microphyllum; assembly: GCF_053477565.2. Lineage (NCBI taxonomy): Eukaryota > Viridiplantae > Streptophyta > Polypodiopsida > Schizaeales > Lygodiaceae > Lygodium > Lygodium microphyllum. The sequence goes on from NC_141155.1 coordinate 82,036,186, forward strand.
TACTCGGAATGGATCGACACCCATATTCACTGTGGAAAGGGTCAAGTTTCCTTTCAAAACTCTGAAAGGGAATTAGTCACAACTCAAGGCGAGGCTGGAGTGCCGAGAATCCAATTGGCCAAAGTATCTCGGATCATAAAAGGAGTCAGAAAAGGATTACCTGTTTACTTGATCAAACTCAACAAATTAGATCAAAAGCAAGAGTCTCATGAAGGACCTTCTTGGCTGAAGGAATACGCGGACGTATTTCCTGAAGAGTTGACCAAACTTCCACCACAAAGAGAAGTGGATCATGAGATTAGGTTAGTGCCTGGAGCTGCACCAATCGCCAAGAGACCTTATAGAATGTCCATACCAGAAGCAATTGAGCTGAAGGAATAACTCAAGCAACTGTTAGATCAGGGCTACATCCGACCTAGCAATTCACCGTGGGGAGCTCCAGTACTATTCTAGAAAAAGAAAGATGGGACACTTCGACTATGTATTGATTACCGTGGGTTGAATCAATCAACAGTCAAGAACAAGTATCATATTCCTAGAATAGATGAGCTTCTTGATCATCTTCAGGGTGCGAAGATCTTCTCCAAGATTGATCTCAGGTCAGGTTACTATCAGATAAGGATCAAGGAAGAAGATATCCCAAAGACGGCCTTCAATACAAGATATGGGCACTTTGAGTTCCTGGTTATGTCATTCGGGCTTACGAATGCACCTGCTACCTTCAATAGATTAATGCAGGACATCTTTAGGCCATATCTTGATGATTTTGTGCTTGTCTTCTTCGATGACACTTTAGTCTATTCTAAACAGGAAGAAGATCATGAACCTCAACTGCGGATTGTCCTTGAGACAATGAGGTCACATAAGCTGTATGCAAAAATGAAAAAGTGTGCATTCTTCAAGCGTCAGATTGAATATCTGGGATTCATAGTATCATTAGAAGGAATATCAGTAGACCCAGCCAAGGTTAGAGATGTGCTTGAATGGCCAACACCAGTATCTGTCAAAGAAATACGCAGCTTTTTTGGATTGACAGGATGGTATAGGGTCTTCATAAAAAAACTATGCTTTGATTGCAGCACCTCTGACGGACTTACTAAAGAAGTAGACTTCCATTACATGGTCAACTCCCAAACAAAATAGCTTCGATAGATTGAAGCAAAGTTTGGTATCACCACCTATTTTAAAACTTCCAGAGCTCAATAAGGAGTTCGAGGTAGTAACTGATGCTAGCATTCTTGCCTTGGGGTGTGTACTTATGCAGGAAGGCCATCCAGTAGCATACTCTTCAAGGAAATTGAAGAGCCATGAAAAGAATTATGCTACGCATGATCTAGAATTGCTAGCTGTCATCCATACTCTAAAGCTTTGGAGACACTAGCTGTTGGATAACAAGTTTACTCTAGTAACCGACCATAAGAGTCTCAAATGGATCTCAACATGAGGCAACGTCGGTGGATTGAAGTGTTGGAGGAATATGACTTTGAAATCAAGTACCAACCAGGGAAAGAGAATGTAGTTGCTGATGCACTTAGTCGCAAGGCATTCCTAAATTCCCTAATCTTGCAGAATCCATCAATAGCCAGATCTCTAGCTACAAAAGTATCTATGCCAAACAATCATATACTTGAGTTAGCTAGAGAAGAAGCATGCCATGATTTGGCCTACCAATCAATGCTAAAGGAGATCATTATCAAGGAGATATTCAAGCTACATGGTTTACCCAGAAGAATCATTAGTGATCGAGATTCTCTCTTCACATCACACTTCTAAAGAGCTATCTTTGAAGCTATTGGGACTCAACTCTGTTTTAGCACCGCTACCATCCCCAAACGGATGGCCAAACAGAGCGAGTAAATCAAGTTATCGAGGATATGCTTAGGGCATACTGCTCTTGAGAACCGAAGAGGTGGATTCAATACTTCCCTTTGGTTGAATTTGCCTACAACGCTTCTTACCAGCAGAGCATTCGGATGACTCCTTTCCAAGCATTGTATGGTCATGACTGTCAAAGTCCCCTAAACTTTTCTGATCAAACCTTAAGGGTTGAAGCTTCAAGACAGATGTTGGAAGAGATGGATGACCAAATAAAGTCAATAATACAAGACATACAAGCGGCCAAGGATAGACAGAAGGCATATGCAGATTTGAAGCGTCAAGAAAGGGTCTTCGAAGAAGGAGACATGGTCTTCATTCACGTACACCCTAAAAAGAGTTCTCTATCCTTAGCAGATTGCAAGAAGCTAAGTCCAAGGTATTGTGGACCATACAAAATCCTCAAAAGCCTAGGACCTAATGCTTATAAATCGCAACTTCCTGAGAACCTAAAGGTTCACAATGTATTCCATATCAGCCTATTGAAAAAGTATGTACCTAATCCTAACCACATACTTGACAATCAACAAGTTGTAATGCCTAGTCAAGGAGTCCTTGAACTAAGGCCTGACAGGATCTTAGATGTTAGGGAGAGACAATTAAGATCTAGAACCTTGAGAGAATGCCTCGTCCAGTGGAAAGACTATCCCAAAGAGGATGCCACTTGGATAGATGAAGGCACACTCAACCATCAATATTCCCAGTTTATCTCGAGATGAGGACATCTCGATTCCTCTAAAGGGGAGAGAATGTAATATATCAAATAAGATAAAAGAAAAACTTTTTCCCCCCTCCTTCTCCCCCAGCCGACGTCGCGCTGGAGGGGAAGGAGGACACAGAATGCAACACGCTGACACCCATGTAGGTGCTGGGGCCATGCGTGCTGCCGAGTAAGAGAGAGAGGATTCCCCCCTCCCCTCCTATTTAAACCACGCCGAGAAGGTTGAAAAAGAGGACGAGAGGACAAAAAAAAAGAAGGACGCTGCCAAGAATCCAATGTCAGTTTTGCTTCCGAGGAAGTCGCCGCCAGGCGGAAGGCGAGGTGGTGCAAGGGAGATCGCCCCGCCAGGCTAAAAGCAAAGAGGTTCTGTGCGCCGCCACGTTGAAAGGGAGCCATCTCCCTCCTCGGGATATCACGTTGACTCCTACCCCTCTTTTTCCCCCAAAAGCTTCTAAGAAGATTCTTAGAAGCTTCTAAGAATCTCCTCCCAGCCCCCCCTTTCTGTGGACTTGGAAATCCCCCCCCCCTCCCCCCAGGTTTTTAAAAAACCCTTAAGCCCAATTATTTTCACCCCCGTAATCACACACCTCCCCCCCTCCCCGATTTTTCTTAGAACCCTTTCACCCCCTCTTATATCCTTTTTTCTTTTTTTTTTCTCACCCTTTTCCTTTCACCCCGGGTTTTTAAACCCTCAAGCCCCCCTTCCTATACCCTTCCCTTACCCTTTCACCCCCTCTCGGTTTTACCCCCTTGGAAATCCTTTCACCCCGCCCCGGTCTTAAACCCTTAACCCCTTCCCGTGAGGCCATTAAACCCCCACACCCCTTGGCCTCATAACCCAAAAATCCCTCCCCCTCATGCCTAAATTTATAAGTCCCTTCTTGTGTTGAAACCCTGTGTTTCACCCCCCTCATATTCCTTTTTTCTTAACACACCCCCTAAGCCCCTTTCTAACCCCCGTGTACCCTTTTTCCTTACACACCTTTTTCTCCATGCTATAATCCCTTGTGTTACCCTTCAAATTTCCCCCCTAGGTTTGAAAACCCCTAAATCCTTTCACTCCCATGCCCAAAAATCTCCCAAGGTTCATATTTTGCGAAGCCACACTCATGCACAACATTTTTTGCCGTGTATATATCCTATAGGGCCTTTTTAGGCTTTATAAACCTTTCCCTCTCCGAAGAAGCTAAGAACCTAAAGGTCTTATTATCCCTTCTCGTGGTCAATCATTTAAACGGCTCCTTGCCTTGATAGAGAGATGGTGGAAATCCGAAAAGGAGAGTAAAAGCTGCCTTCACGTTCAAAGGATTACAACTGCGATGCCGCCTAAGAAAGTCCAAGGAGTAGCTGCGGGAGGGTCATCTCCCGGTATCTATGTGGATATCTCACCCCAAAACCAGGTTTTTCCTTCTTGGTTTTATATCGGTTTTAATTTAACCATGCAAGATGAAATGTTTGGGATAAGATATATTTTGTCCTAGTTATTTACGATGAAGGAGTTTAGTTTAATTGAACATGCAAAAATGATAATATAATAAACATAGTTTCCTTCAAATAGCATCATGCTTTGAAACGAATTACGAGCAAGATTATCTACCTACTATAGTAGTATATTTCGGTTAAATCTTGAAGGTATAAAAAATGCATCTTGAACCATTTACCCCTATTCTTTTTTGCAACAAATCATCATAGAAGATGAAATTCATGAAAGGTTTCTTACGTTGCTTGAACTCTAGGCAGTTATCATTGCTAACTGCATATCTTAGCAAGGAAAAGATTGGAATTTGGCATGAGTTTCGTTTGCAAGAAAAGAGGAAGATTAATTGAATTTACCTAACCTCAAAGAAATAAAGTTTAGGACTGAAAAATCAATTGTCACAAGGATAACAAATCGTGCCGAGGTGATCTCAATATTACCTTCTAAAAGTTAACCGAATTAATGTAAACTTAGAAATACCTATGCTGCAAAATTTGCCTTGGAAATGATTTAAAAACCAAGGAACGTTTATACCTTAAATACTTGCCTACCTTCCCTGATTGTAGGGTCAATAAATTGTAAATTAAAAAAAACTAGGGTTTGTCCCTGAGGTTCTTAAAAAGAGATCCTAGGTCTGACAAACGTCAGCTTAAAGAAACTAAAACGGATTGTTTCATCGTATATTACGATGCAGGACTTGCGCAGCAAGTACGAAGTCATATGGACTTGTGATTGATTCACAAGAAGGGAGGTTAAAATACCCTCAGCAAGGATGGCGGATCCTTACGCAAGTTATCTTGCAAAAGGATGTATTCTTTGATATCCTTCTAAATAAGGAAAGTTAAAAACCGGAAACTAAAGTATCCAATGAACTTTAGGGTTGACCAAATTAGGTTAATAGGGTACGCCCTAACCCAGAATATAAGGGACCTTGCCAAGTTGCAAGACACCATGGAACGAGTGCTGATGCATTCAAAAGGAAAGAATCATTCCTTAGCAGTTTGCCAACAACAAGATTGGTTAATGGAAGTATTTGTGCTTGCTAGAGATTTTAGAGCACTGTTTGATTTATGAATTACAAATTAAATGAATATCTATACTTTAGATTGAAGGCCTGAAGGAAGAGGCAGCTTTAGTTACCCCCGACTGCGTGCCTTACCCTAACCAAGGGGGTTGTTGACCGCGCCGGGAGCATGGACCGAACCCGCTGCGAGAGCTCTCTCCGTTGAGCTCTACTTGGAGCAGGAGGATGCTTGGGTGCCAGGGGGGCTCTGGCTATAAATCACTTGCCTTCCCGGTCCTGCAGAAGAGGCTAACGTGGCTTGGGATATGATCTCGAGGCCCGCATACTAGTCTACGGGTGAAAGCTTGGAATAGTGATCCCTGTGGATTATTGGATAGCTTTCGGGCGAATTAAGGACAAGCCTACTGGCGAAACTCCTTGTATTTCAAAAATAAATATGATGATATGTTAATAAAGAACTTGTTTGATATTGTTTTTCTATGTCACGTGATAAGATTACGTGAAGGAACCATTGCTTAACGGTTTAATTAAAGAAGCTGATTGTTAAATATCAAATTAATGTGTTAGATAATTACATAACTAAAACAAACCAAGGAAAGTGCGGAGGATGGGTCATGGGTCCGTCCTACGGTTGGGTGGTCTCGGTTAGCCAAGAACTTTTCTCAAATCTTGAAGAACAGCGGGATGATCGTCAAAGGACACGAACAACGAAAGCGATGACCTAGAGTTATGTCTTACCCGATTTACGCTATTTTAGGGGAAGGGAATGGGACTATGCCTTATGGCAGAGAGGTTGAGATCTGTATCCCTCTCATTTCCCATTCTCTTTGAACCAAGTGCAGCGTGAATCGGCTTCGGACCTAGCATTTCTGCGTAAAGTAGTTCGCTTGGGTCTAACGCTAGTTGCTGTTAGGAAATGACCAATCAGGAAAACCCAAATTCCGGTCGATTCTAAGTGGGAACGGCCAGAATACTTCCGCTACATGGCAAATGCAAAAAGCCCTAGATTGCAAACCCCGTAACATTTCATGGGAGTGCCGGGCGAAGCTTTCTAGACATCCTTTTCGATGGACTGCTAAGAGTGTCCTGGATGATACTAGTGGACACGTTACATTTTCGAAGCCACTAACAAAGAGTTCACCAAGCACATATTCTAGCAATTGACTGAATTTCCTTGTCCAAAGCTTCAAAATGTCATCAAAGGCTCTTTTGTACTCTTTGATAGAGGTATATGACTCTTGTCAAATCTGTATGAGTGCCATAAGACTTGAGTCATGGGAACCTTCTTCTCATATTCATCTAGGAATTCGTCACATAGTTCCCCAAAGGTTTTGATTGACCTTCTTGGAAGGCTCCAATACCATTTCTTGGCCTCTCCCTTTAGGGTACTTGAGAACACAAGCATCCAATGTATATCATCAAACCCACTCACAAGGCAAGTCAGGTCATACTCATTCCTAGCCTTGCCATTTAAGGTACTTGAGAACACAAGCATCTGATGTATATCTTGAAATCCACTCACAAGGAAAGTCACGCCATACTCTTAAATGAAACATCGAATCCTCATCTAACAGCCCATAAAACACTGGGAGATTCCTATCCTCTAGATCTTCACATTCATCTTGACCTAATCCCATCAACTCATGGCCTCTAATCTCTTCCATTTCCACCTTTACTGGTGTAGGAAGGTCAACATTTCCACTAACATCCTTTTCTGCCAACTCATACAGTGGCCTAGGGAGTCCTATGATATGCAACAAGGAATCTACCCCATCCCTAACTGGTGATACTTTAGCAAGCTTATTCTCATTTGCCACCGTTTTCCTAGAACTGAAGATAGGTCTAGTAGAACCTTCCTCTCTAACAACGGTTTTCCACACATATTAAAAGATATGACAAATGATGTATGATCTAGGAAGAGATGCCCTGAATCCCATATGCACAGTGAGGCAGAATGCTATTGTCGAACTAGTTTAAAGCATTGTACTTGACTATCACTTTCAATGAGTTAAATGCAAGATATCATGATTCTTTGTATTTTCAATAAGTGTTATTGTCATTATCAATCTCTTACATAAGATTGTGTTTATGAGTCCAAGCTTCCATCTTGGAACCTAATTCACTTGTGTAACAGTTGGTCTATTCATTGTTCATGTCACTATGAATCTAGTCTTCATCTTCCAACCTTCATAGCTACCATACTCTAGATATGTGTTTTGACCTGGTCTCAAAGCTCAGTTGAGCATGGATTAGCTCTCCTCTCTGCTCCTCTGGTCTCTCTCCATGTCTATCAGCTTAGTCCCAGCTCATGATCTCATTTCTCACCTCCATATCCATTTTAAATTCTTGAGGAAATACCCAAACTCAATGGTCAAGGCTTTCACATGTGGAAAGAAAAGACAATGTACCATCTCATGAGGAAAGACCTCTGGGATCTATTTGAGGATGATATAGGGCATGTATATGGCAAGAAAGAAGATGATGAAGATGGGTTCATTGAAGAAGTCCATCTCAAGGCAAAAGAGTGGAAAAAGATAAACAACAAGGCTCTAGGCATCATTGCCTGAGGACTATCTGATGATGTATTGTACCATATCTCTAGTGATGCAAAAAGGTAATGGGATGAACGTGATAGGATCTTCAGAGCTCAAGCTAAAAACTCAAAAGTAAAATTACTCATGCAATTCTGTAAGCTATAAAGGATAGTTCTTCTATGACCATGCACATTAACAAGTTTAAGAGTCTAAAATCTCAACTTGCAACTTTAAAGAACATAGATGAGGATGAAGTCATAATGTTGCTACTAGCAAGTGTAAATCAAGAACCATATGAGAACCTTGTGTCTACCCTAAGTAATGTTCCTAACATAGCAGTGCTACTAGCAAGTGTAGATTAAGAACCATATGAGAACCTTGTGTCTACCCTAAGTAATGTTCCTAATCTCTCACTCGAAGACATTGAGCATTCTCTACTTGATGGAGAAAGTAGACTTAAAAACAAGGATGAAAAAGAAACCATCTCAAAGGACAATCTCTTGTACACCAAGGAAACTTATGGAGTAGAAGGATGTGGATGAGGATTCAACACCAACAACAAGGATCAGGTCACATATCATTATTCTAGTAAGACTAGGCACATGGTCAATGAATGTTTCCATAAGAAAAGATCACAACAGGTGCAAAATGTTAATCATCAAAATCAATTCGTGAATGAAGAAGATGATTCCACTATCAATAACAACTCTAATAAATTGTTTTAAAGAAATTTTTATCATATCTTTCCCATAGTGGATCTTGTGTTTTCCCATAGTATATTTTTCCCTTAGTGGATTTTCTTTGTTTTAAAAAAACCCAAGTTTCCAAAGATGTAAAGTTTCAAGCTTTATCTTGACTAGGCAGTTTCTCAAACCATGTCATCATGTAGGGGGAAAAAGATAGCAAGTGTAGGAACTTATCATTTCATGTGGGGCTTTGAAAGATATGACAAATGATGTATGCTCTAGGAAGAGATGCCTTGAATCCTATATGCACAGTGAGGCAGAATGCTACTATCCAACTACTATAAAGTGTTGTACTTCACTATCACTTTTAGTGAGTTGAATGCAATATATCATGATGCTTTGTACTTTCAGTTAGTGTCATTGTCATTATCAATCTCTTACACAAGATTGTGTTTATGAGTCCAAGCTTCCATCTTGGAACCTAATTCACTTGTGTAACAATTGGTCTATTCATTTTCCATGTCACTATGAATCTAGTCTTCATCTTCCAACCTCCATAGCTGCCATACTCTAGATTTGTGTTTTGATAACACATAGATATCATCCAATTCTTTATGGATCTTACAAATTACACTTTGATACCCAACTACATTAGGAAATAGCATTGAATGTATATTCCAATCATAGTCATGAATTACTTCGACCATTGGCATTAGAGAATTTTCCTCTAAAAAGTTATCACTATCAAAATCATAATCAACTATGTCATCCTAGCTTTACTTTTTCTTCCTGTTCTTGCCTCTAGATCCTATGGATAATTACTTATCAAGGCCAGTCTATGAGTGCTTCCCCATGATAGCCCAAACTTGAGTACGCTATCACTTTTCGGGGCAAAGGATAAAATAGTCGGCCACATGAATAACCAAAGATCCCACTAAGCCATTCAAGATAAATAAAGTATCTTTCAAGTTGTGGGGATTCCTTGGATTATGCATCATGCTAATGAGTGAGGTTTTAATTAGCCTCATTCAATATCCACTACTTTAAGGTGGTACTCAATTAGAGAATATAAATAACATGTCCCTTATAGTCAAGGTTCAAGAACCACTACTTATTAGTGGCTCTTAGCAAATGCACCACCTATAGGGACCAAAAAGGGCTCCACATTGGCTCTAGGCCTCTAGCGACCTCCTACACTCACCTAAACAATCCCAGCGTCTCATGGCCAGGAGCGTATAGACACTATGAACTGATTAATCAAAAGAACGTATTTGTAGATACAATCTCTAGATCTTAGTCCTACGTGATGCCCTTTCCAATTCCAAGTAGTAGGATTTCCAAAACATATCAATGACTAGCACCTCATAACACAAACAAAAGGAGCACCACTCAGCTTATCACTATGGCTCCACTATAGCTCTCCTATACCCAAGGGATTAGCCCCAAGATGCGCAATTTCAACATAGAGCACATCTGTAACATGGTCCACTCTTTTGATAAAATGTTCAAGGAGATATTGTAATCTTTACCACATCAGTCCCCAAAGGAAACAATTACTCTAGACCTACATGTTAGGAAACCTCACACTCAACATAGGTCAATCATTCTAAATCAAGTGCTATACATCTAAGATATAGTTCTCTTGATACCATATATGAAAATTAGGATGCAATGTGAATGGCAAAGTGTGCACAAATAAGTACACTTATAAATCAAATAGTGTGGATGTGCACAAACAACCCTTATATAATTTCACTCTAGCGTATTGCTTCGTTGCTAAGGCAGCACCACTGAGATAACCCATGATATTGCCCTTTTAAAGAGTTAAATCAAATCAATCCTATACAAATATTGGAAAAGGATGGATAGAATAGAGTAATACTCTATTTTCATCTTTACAAATTGGAAAATGAATAAAAGATAAGAGACATAGGGACTGAAATGAAGGAATGGAAGTAGGCCTCAACTATATACATTATCAAGAATACTTTAAAAATACTTGGATCCTTAAAGTCTTCAATTGATGAGCTCAAAATGAAGTAGATAGCTTACTATATAAACAGATCCTACTAAACCAAGTCTGACATAACTTTTGGTAGAACTATCCAAATGAACTGTGCCACATGTCAAAACATAGCTCTTGAAGAGTAATTTGACCCTATGTAGGTGGCATAATTCTAAAAGCTAGGCATAATAAAAATTATTCTAAAACAATCTGTTGTTGCACCATAATTGGTTCCATAGTCAGTAAGCTTCAGCCCCACCAATGTGTCCCTTAAGAAAAAAAACTCATCTAATATGGAATCAGGCTTCCAAGAAGCTTCCTTGAGTAGTAAATCTCTCCATTTGATCAAATATTCAATGATGGAATGAGATCAAAGCTTCTTCTCATGTTGACCTATGATAGCCTTTGGAATATATGAAATAAGACCTTCTTCATCAATAGGTTTAAGCTCATCAACTGTATCAATAGTATCACCATAGAAAGGCTTGAGCTGACTAACATGGAATACATTATGAATATTAGTGGAGGAGGATAGCTCCAATCTATAAGCCAAGTCTCCAATGTGCTTTAGGATCCGACATGGGCCATAAAATCTATGAGCAAGCTTGTTACTGATCCATATTTCAAAGTAGAATATCGAGACTTGGGCACCTTCAACAAAATCTATTCTCTTTCTTGGAACTCTAAAGGTTGCCTCTTCTCATCTGCATACATCTTTATTTGGTCTTGGGCTTTCCTAAGATTCATCTTACACTGCTGAAGAAGGATCTACATTCTTTCCAATTGTTCTTTGCCTTGAGGATTAATTCTTTCATTAAAGATGAATGTGGGTAAGGGCACCTTATAGCCATACATAGCCTCAAAGGGAGAAACTCCAATACTAGCATGAGTGGAGTTATTGTAAGCAAACTCAGCCAACTGTAACCAAGGATCCCATGAATTTTGGGCATCATAATAGAAATGGCAAAGATAAGTTTCTAACCACTTGTTTACCCTTTTTGTCTGTCCATCAATTTGTGGATGATAGGCCATAGAGGGAGCCAATTTATTGCCCACAGATGTGAATACCACTTACCAAAAGTTACTCATGAACTTTGAATCTTTGTCATGAACAATCACCTGTGGTAATCCATGTAATCTACAGATCTGCTCCATAAACTGATGCCAGGAGGCATATTTCACGGTGGATTCCGTGCCACGGTGGATTCCGTGAGGTTTTACGGTGGATTCTGTAAACTTTGATGACCGGGGCTCATACACAAAGTGGATTCTTTGTGCGAGAAGTTGATGGGGACGCCTATCCTTTTCGGGCATTTCATTAATTTAGTGTGTACATGGGTGATTCCATAGCGGGTGATTCTGCAAAATGCATATTAAATTAATAAACGTTTATGATTTTAGAGTGCGCACTCGTAATAGATTAAGGTTAGGATTGATTTCTAACCAGTTGATTTATTTATGTAGCTGAAGACTGCTAGGTATTCACTTTTGCCGGTCTAATTGTATTATTTTACTAACGATTGTGAATGCTTCAGTTGATGTGTAGAGATAGCAGCAGTGGCGGAGGAAAGCATTGGAGGATAGCGAGTATTCGATTTATCATTTATATTTTGATGGGCGCATACCTTTGGCATGGCGCCTATATTTTGTTGCGCCTATTTATTGAGGAGTTGGATATTTGTTTATTATTTTGTATGCGCACGGGCGCACGATTATGCTATTTGTACTTGGACATTGTATTGGGCATGCCAGACTCTTTGGGCACCGCCCGTTAGCTTTATTCCTATTTTGTGCTAAAGCAAACTCAAAAGCTAAAAGCTTGTTATTTTGTAATTTGGGCTATTATTTGAGCTTGAAGATGATTAATACATAAAATACATGCTTTGTGGAGCACTCGCACAAGGCATGGGGGGAGATTGCACCCAATTGGTCTCTTGTTCATGTCGTTCATGCTTTTTACATTGAATTTTGTGCAAAAACTAGAGTTCTATTATTCTTGGGGACCTTCCGACATTCACTACGCGAGCGTACAGCATCCGATCTGTGCACCAGTGGTATGAGAGCGAAGCTGAGATCAAGAGCTTCCAATCGCTACCCATCTTGTGCAAAGGCGGAGCCCCTGGAATGATCGAGCTCTATGGTCAATCTCCTCGCGAACGATCGATACGGGTGGATTCCTGGCGATCAAGAACCTCTGTTTCCATCATCAGACTGCAAAGGACTGGCCTGCAGCAGCGGAGGACCACTCCTACATCCTCACATAGAAGTCGTGGAGTGGCAGAGATAAGTTTCAATCTTCATATCTACAAAGCTTTAAAAATTAAAGCTTAGAGAAGCTTTAAGCTTCTAAAAAATCTCATCACGAGGTATCTGAATATGTCCGAAATTTGCGCCACCTGAGAAAAAAACACCCCCCTCCCCACGATTTCACGTTTTTATTGAGTAAGCTTAAAAGCTTACTTACCAAAGCTCTAAATCACATAAGCTTCTCAAATTCAGCAAGTTCTGCAAGTCTATCAAGTCGAAGTTCTGCAAGTTACATAAAGAAACCAAGTTCTACAAGTCTTCAAACTCTGCAAGTCACATAAGTCTGCAACTCTGCAAGTCAGACAAGTCATCTGAAGTCAAAACTGACTTCTGTTCAAAACTCGTAGAAGGGCTGTTCCTGCGCAGAAACTTCGAACTGCAAAGTTGTTCATTGGAAGGTACTCTATGCATACACAGGTTTGTGAAGCATTTTCAGCACACGTAGAAGATTAAAACGCAGATTTTTCAAAGATTACAAATCCCGCAATAGTCGAAGACGAAGATTGTGAAAGCCACACCCAAAAATATATAAGCCTTGTATACCCGATCTTGAGCTACGCTCATCCCGCTAACTTGATTTTGAGAGTGAGAGGTCTTTTGAGTTTTGCAGGATGACGGAACCACATATGGATGATTTAATGGCTGAAGGCGACCTAGCTGAACCTACGATGAAGCAAAAGCTGGACTTAATTATGATGCAATTGGATGAAGAACGACGAGCTAGACAAGCATTACAAGTTCAATTGGCTACTTTACAAAGATGGACTACCGACAAAGAGGAACCTCAATCTGAAGACCTTATCCGATGTACCATTGACGCGACTCTCAATGCTCAATCCATCCGCAAGGAACCAAAGATAAGTAAAAGAAATTTCAAATTCCGTACTTTCAATGGCACTCAAGAGGGAAAAACTGTTCTTGCATTCATTAATCAGTTTGATGACTACTTTCATGAGGAAACCTATGCAGAAAAAGATAAAATCAAGTGTGTCACTAATCATTTAGTGGATAGAGCATCTCTTTGGTGGACTGTGGTACGCAAAAGTATAGATTGTCCCGCTACCTGGGATAATTTCAAGAAGAAGTTTATGCAGAATTTCCTTCCTCCACAATTCCATGAAAAAGTCATAAAGCAATGGGACCTTCTTCAGCAACGAGATCGTGAGCCTATTCCACAGCATACCGAGCGTTTTTGGAATGCATTACTCCAGTTACGCATGCTTGAAGATGTACCTGAGGCGACACACAAGCGCAAGTATATGTCTGGACTCCTTGGGCATTACTATGCTGAAGTTAATATGTTCAAGCCTGCAACTCTTGAAGATGCAATTTCATTAGCTCATGACACTGAAGACAAGCTGTGAGGTAGAGACAGATGTCCACAGCAATTCCAAGCCAATGGTAACTATGGATCTAAGCAATTCAACTCAAATTTTAGAAGATTTAATCAAGGTCGTTTTCCTTCATCATCTTTCCGTAAGAATTGGGCAAAACCACCTGCTTTACCATCCAATACCAACCAAAACCCCAAGCTTATTCCACAGCCAAATCCCAATATCCCTAGACTTTCCGCCATTGCAAACAATGTAACCAAAGCCAAGCCTATCGTGTGTTATAAATGCCACCAACCTGGACATTTAGCAGTAAATTGCCATTCGAAGAAGCCACCTGTCCATATCAACTACCTTGGAGCAATGGAAGAAGACGAACATGAAGAAATGCCTGATTTCACGGAAGATGAAGACGACATTACTACTCCTTCGGATACTTTACCAGGTATGCCAACTCCACATTCTTTATTGACTATGAAATGTTTAGTGCATGGAAAGGAAAATATTATTTTGCATGATGATGGTAGTACTCATGATTTTATTTCAGCAAAGCTAGTAAAAGAATTAAAGTTACAGACTGTACCTACGCATTATCGCATTAAAGCAGCATTCTTAGGCACTAGGTATAATGGTACACAGGAAGTGCATGACTTAGAAATTCAAATTGGTGAATACACTGAAAGAAGAAATTTTCTAGTTGTACCATTACAGTCCAGTGACATTATTTTATGTATGCCTTGGTGTCATCAGCATAACCCAGATATAGATTATTCCACACATTCAATTAACATTAAATTTCAAAGAAAACATATTACATTGTATGGTATGCATGCATCTAATGCTTTTCCACTGCTTTCGCATACTCAAGCTAAACATGCATTATGCAAAAGTAGTAAATCTTATCTCATTTGGGTGAATGAACTGCAAGTTAAAGAAAATCATATGCATCCTAGGCATAAAGAATTTCTTGTACATTTTAAAGACTGTTTTGCCGAAGATCTACCACTTGGTTTACCTCCTTCACGTCCAGGAGACCATAAAATAGATTTGATTCCTGGTACACAACCACCTTGTAAAGCACCATATAGGCATAACCAGATAGAGCAAAAAGAAATTCAAAGTCAAGTTGAGGAATTACTAAATAGAGGATTGATTAGACCTACTAGTTCTCCATTTGGCGCACCTGTTCTGTTAGTAAAGAAAAAGAATAATACCTATCGTATGTGCATTGACTATCGAGCTTTAAATAAGATCACTGTAAAGAATAGGTATCCAATTCCTAGAGTCGATGACCTTATAGATAAACTGCAAGGTTCTGCCATATTTAGTAAAATAGACCTTAAATCTGGTTATCATCAGGTGAGACTAGATAAGTCAGACATATTCAAGACTGCATTTAGGATACAGTTTGGTCATTATGAATTTTTAGTGATGCCTTTTGGATTGACTAATGCACCTGCTACATTCAGTAGAATGATGAATTGTATATTTTTGAAATATCAGTATTGTGTAATTGTATTCTTTGATGATATTTTGGTGTTTAGTCAAAATGAGAAAGAACATTATAAGCATTTGTCATTGGTTTTCCAGTTATTAAAAGATAATCAACTGTATGCAAATTTGGAAAAGAGTGAGTTCTTTAAAATAGAAATTGAGTATTTAGGTCATATTGTATCATCTGATGGAATTAAAGTTGACCCTAAGAAAATAGATGCAATATTGAACTGGCCTGTACCTAAAAATGTGCATGAGTTACGATCATTCCTAGGTCTTGCTAGTTTCTATAGAAAGTTTGTATGTAATTTTTCATTACTTGCTTTACTATTAACCAAACTTCTGAAGAAAGGTATTGTTTATCATTGGTCCGATAATCAACAGAAATCCTTTGACTTATTGAAACATGCATTAACCCATGCTCCTGTACTACAGTTGCCTGATTTTAATAGACTATTCTTTTTAGTAGTGACTGATGCTAGTGGATCAGGAATAGGAGCCGTACTTATGCAGGATAATCATCCCATAGCCTATTCTAGTTGTAAGCTGAAACCCTCTGAACTGAAATATTCCACATATGACAAAGAATTATTAGCTGTGGTACAAGCCTTAAGACAGTGGAAACACTACTAAATGGGCTCTGAATTTATGATTAAGACCGATCAACAAAGTATTAGACATTTACTTAGCCAACCTCAAATATCTGACCGACATATCAAATGGGCATCCTTTATTCAGAGTTTTCATCCTATCATTCAATGTCAATCCGGTAAAGAAAATGTAGTGGCCGATGCATTAAGTAGAAGACCTTCCATTCATAATATTTCTATTATATCATTTGATTCTTTGATTGCTATGAAAGATACTTATCATTCATGTTGATTGGAATAAATTAGTTCAAAATAACTTGATTCCAATTTCCTATTGATTCACTATCTTATAATGATGGATTTATGTTTTATGAAAATAGATTATGTGTTACATTTCCATTCAGATCTTTTGTTTTGAATGAGATTCATTGTCCTCCATATCAAGGTCATAGAGGTATCATATCTACTTTACGTACATTAACTGAAGATTTTTATTGGCCACATATGGACACTGATGTATCTAACTTTGTTTCTGAATGTTTGATTTGTCAAAGAGTTAAGAGACATCATGGTAAACAGTATGGATCACTTATGCCTTTATCTATTCCATCAAGACCATGGGAACAAATTTCTATGGATTTTATTACTGGTTTACCTAATACTAAATCTAACCATGATATGATTTGGATAGTAGTAGATAGGTTTAGTAAACAAGCATATTTCATTCCATGTAAGAAAACTTTAACAGCATCACAGGCAGCACAATTATTTTTGAAAATTGTTTTCACTAACCATGGATTACCAAAAGTTATTATTTCTGATCATGATTCTAGATTTTGTAACAACTTTTGGATTACTTTGTTTGCTAACCTTGGCACAAAAATTGATTTCTCATCTACATTTCATCCTGAAACTAATGGACAAACAGAAGCCACTAACAGTACTATACTAGATCTTTTACGTGCTTATACTATTTCTAAACCACAGACATGGGACACACATTTTGTAATATTTCCGCGTACCGTACCGTAAATATTAACTTTCCGTATACCGTGTAAACCCTGTGCAAAGGGTATCTCTCGCATTTGGATTATGGGCCGCGTAATGTGTGAACCGCACGAGGAAAATAGGATCCTCTGCGAGTGGTAAAATGACCCGGGGAATAAAAACCGCTAACCGCACGGGAACACCCTCTTGGGAGGGACAAATTCAATTAATTAAAGGCAAATTTTTTTATGTATTTATCCCTTTCCCCCAGCCGATGCATGGCTGGAGGAAAGGGAGTGTGTGGGGGGGGGATGGGAAAGAGGGGTTGCATGGGCAGTTTCCCCCACGTGGGGGGAGACCCACTCCCCACCCCCACGGCCTATATAAACACCCCCTTGATGGGGGGTGTGCTTAAGGAAGTCGTGTGAGAAGGTGAGAGAGGAGAGGCCGCCAGAAAGCCGCCGCTGCCGTTGAAGCCCGCCACCGTGTTGCCGCCCAGCCCCGCCGCCAGCCGTTCTGCTGTCGCCCTGGCCGCCGGATCCTGCAGTTACCACCCCGTCCGCCGCGCTGTCCGCCTCGCCAGGCCGCCAGCCATCGCCACGTCCCACGGGCTGTCCATGTGCCCAGAAGCTTCTTTTGGAAGCTTCTTTGGAAGCTTCCATAGGGGGCCTCCCTAAAGGCCTTTCCCACGACCCCCAACCTCCTATCCTTTGACAGCCCTTTAAGGCCATTTTTCCACCCTTGGCCCAAAGGGCCTTTCCCACCGCGTATTCCCCAAGATCCCTTAAATACCGGGGACTCCTAAAGAAGGAGACGGTGAGGCCACAAAGACCTCGCAAAAGCCTTCGACGAGACTTGGACAAAGGCATTGTTCCGCAAGCCGTCCAATTACCGCGCCGATCCGAGTTCGTGGAGATTCCGGAGCTTCAGTCGCAAGCTCTATTCCGAAGAGAAAACCATCCGCCTACAAGCACAAAGGTAGACCGGAAGTCGATTTTACGACTACGATGGCTCCTAAAAGATCCCAGGAGGCAACCGCGGGAGGTTCGAATCCAAACGTGCAAGTGGACATCACCCCGACACCACAAGTCCAGGTTCTTCCGTGTTAAATTCCGCATAAGAAATGATTAGGCGCGCGTAGGAAGGGAATTTCAAGTTACGTTTAAATTAAAAGCATTGAAAGAAATGCATCTTTTTGAGCATTATGAAAGATTGAACGGTTAGGGAATTAGATGCATGTAGATGGTATTTTATTAAGGTAAAGAATCTAATCCTAAGCAAGAAGAAGAAGTTTATATGTGCATTAGTTGCCATCCTAGATATGATGAATTAAGCGTATATGCACATTATGATTTCATAGGGAAAGTCTAGCACCATAAGATTTCATTCGGAAAGAACTAATAGGGCACTAAAAACGAACGTATGACTTGCAACATAGTTATACGATGGAATAGAGCAACACTAGTTTTCGCTTGAGTATCATCACGACTTAGTGACTAGGAGAATGTTATGAAATTGCGTAGTCTTCATGAGAAAAGGATCAATCATTAAAGAGTCGTAACTAGGTGTAAATGCATGGGATGCCAAAGGATAAACTACAAGGTAGTAGGTACGATTGTTGATGCAAGACCTAGTAGGCCCTAGGAAAAGTTAGTAACCAAATTAACGTGCACCAAGGAAAGATTGTATGATTCGCCGGTGCATAAGTTCGAGAGCATAAACTATAAAGTAATAGTCTTGATTTATTAGGAAAGTTAGCATACATAGTAGTAAGTAATTTTACCTCACCTAGGAAACGGAAATCAATCGCTTGTTTACGCGAATTCGATTCCGTAGATTTGGTTTATCACCCTAGAAGGATCATCCTTGTCACAAACAGGCATAGTTGAATTGGCTAAGTAATATGAACCACAAGGAATCGTATAAACATAGGAATCCTAAGAGATAACTAGGATTTAGTGCAAGGATAATTCGATATCGCTTAAGACAAAAACTGTGAACCTAAGGATCATGATGGAACTCCGACGGAGTTGCGCATTCTAGTATCATGACCCAAACCTAATTGTAATGACTTGAAGGATACCCCAAAAATCCTGTTACTCGGATAGGGTTAAAAACCCGTGGTCGGAACACTAAGGAATGGATAGGAGGATTCCATAGAATAGATGCATTACTTGCGCACAAGCCGCAACATTGTCTTGGAATTCGTTCGCAAAGAGTGTTGTCATCTCTCGAAAGGAGGTTGACAAGTTATCGAAGGAGTTAAATTATTGAGGATGAGTAATCATCCTGTTATTCACTTTCCCTGGGAAAAGTTGCCAAGGAAAAGGAAAGTTAAGTAAATTGCCTTGAAGCAGTTGTTCGACAATAATCTAAAGCGACATGGTCGCTGGTCCCTGCCACAATAAACCTAATGTATTGGAAGGGTATGACCCTAACCCAAGAATGATGGGAATCTTGCTAAGTTGCAATCGATTCCGGATCGAATGCGGTTCGCATTCGGAGATAAGGAGTTACTCCTTGACAGTTTGCCAGCCAACCGGCCATTTGTATTTGATTGTGCTTGTGACAGCTAGAAAAGCACTGTTTGCATTGTTTGCTCAATGAACTAAAGGAGGAAAACATATTTAAACGCTTCAGGTGAAAGTCCTGAAGGAAGAGGCAGCTTCAGTTACCCCCGACTGCCTGCCTAACCCTAACCAAGGGGGTTGTGAACCGCGCCGGGAACGTGGACCGAACCCGCCGTGAGAGGTCTCTCCGTTGAGTTCTACTTGGAGCAGGAGGACGCTTGGGTGCCAGGGGGGGCTCTGGCTGTAAATCCCTCGCCTTCCGGGTCCTGCACAAGAGACTAACGTGACTCGGGATTGGATCTCGAGGCCCGCATACTAGTCTACGGGCGGAATCTTGGGATAGTAATCACAGGAAGGATTACTGAATACGCCTACGGGCGGGAACTCCTTGTATTTCAAAGATAAAAGGATATAATGATAATAAAGGAGTTGTTTGACATTGTTTTCTTTATGTCCTGTGATAAGATTACGTGAAGGAACCAGTGCTTAACAGGGTTAATCAAGGAAGCTGTTTGTATGTGTCAAACTAATGTGGTAGGTAATTACATAACTAAAACAAACCGAGGAAAGTGCAGAGGATGGACCATGGGTCCGTCCTATGGATGGGTGGTCCCGGTTAGCTGGGAACTTTTCTCAAGGACTTCAACGGACAAAGGATAATCGTCATCACCAAAGCAAGAAAGGAGAACGATGACTTAGGAATACAAATTACCCGATTCAGGCTGTTTTAGGGGAACGGAATGGGACTATGCCTTTTGGCAGAGAGGTCGAGTTTTGCATCCCTCTCGTTTCCCATTCTCCTTGAACCAAGTGCAGTATGAATTCGCTTCAGACCGGGCGATCTGCGTAAAGTAGTTTGATCAGGTGTGACGCTAGACGCTATTAGCAAATGACCAACAATTCCATTCGATCCTAAGTGGGAAGCGCCCAGGACACTTCCATTACGGGGCAGACGCGGAAAGGCCTAGATTACAAAACCCGCAACATTCCATGGGAGTGCCGGGTGGAGTCTTCTAGACAACCTTTCCGATGGACTGCTAAGACGTGTCGTAGAGGATGTTAGTGGACACGTTACACATTTGCATTTATTACAGTTTGCATATAACAATACACCACACACATCTACAAAGAAAGCACCGTTTGAAGTGATTTATGGTTATAGATTATCTACACATGTTGCATCTTTGTCAAATAGAATTCAGAGTGCTGATGATATTGCTAGTATGCAAAATACTATTTTTGATGAAGTTAAAGACATGATTGCCAAAGCCCAGCAATCATATACCAAACAAGCCAATAAGAAAAGACAAGCAATGAATTTCAAAGTTGATGACTATGTTTGGTTGAGAATAGAAAAACGTAGATTACAAAGTGTAGATAGACACCCAGTTGTGAAATTAGCCCCTAGATTCTATGGACCATTTAGGATCATTCATAAAATTAATGACAATGCATTCAAGTTAGAATTACCACCTCACTGAAAAAGTCACAACACATTTCACATTAGTTTATTAAGACCCTTTAGAGGCCAATTACCTATACACCCTATTTATGAAAACCCACCTTTGTTAGAGGAACAAACTGAAATACTTGAACCTAAAGCTATCATAGATACTGACTTTATGACCACTAGAACTGGCCGAAGATATTCTAGATATTTAGTCAAGTTTAAGAACCATCCTGTAGAAGAAGCCCAATGGATGCACGCTAGAGACTTAAATGATTTTCCCACTCTGTTAGCTCCACATTGAGCTAATAGCAATTGAGGTCAATTCCTATCCCACCCCGGGGGTATGATGCCATGAGGCATATTTCACGGTGGATTCCGTGAGGTTTTACGGTGGATTCCGTAAACTTTGATGACCGGGGCTTATACACAAAGTGGATTCTTTGTCCGAGAAGTTGATGGGGACGCCTATCCTTTTCGGGCGTTTCATTAATTTAGTGTGCACATGGGTGATTCCATAGCGGGTGATTTCGCAAAATGCATATTAAATTAATAAATGTTTATGATTTTAGAGTGCGCACTCGTAATAAATTAAGGTTAGGATTGATTTCTAACCAGTTGATTTATTTATGTAGCTGAAGACTACTAGGTATTCACTTTTGTCGGTTTAATTGTACTATTTTACTAACGATTTTGAATGCTTCAGTTGATGTGTAGAGATAGCAGCAGTGGCGGAGGAAAGCATTGGAGGATAGCGAGTATTCGATTTATCATTTATATTTTGATGGGCGCATACCTTTGGCATGGCGCCTATATTTTGTCGCGCCTATTTATTGAGGCGTTGGATATTTGTTTATTATTTTGTATGCGCACGGGCACACGATTATGTTATTTGTACTTGGACATTGTATTGAGCATGCTAGAGTCTTTGGGCACCGCCCGTTAGCTTTATTCCTATTTTGTGCTAAAGCAAACTCAAAAGCTAAAAGCTCGCTATTTTGTAATTTGGGCTATTATTTGAGCTTGAAGATTATTAATACATAAAATACATGCTTTGTGGAGTGCTCACACAAGGCATGGGGGGAGATTACACCCAATTGGTCTCTTGTTCATGTTGTTCATGCTTTTTACATTGAATTTTGTGCAAAAAGTAGAGTTCTATTGTTCTTGGGGACCTTCCGGCATTCACTACGCGAGCGTATAGCATCCGATCTGCGCACCATAAATTAACTGACCACTTGAGAAGCAGTAAATTGGGTCTTAGTTGGAATGAAATGGGCTACCTTGGTGAGTCTATCCACCACCATATATATACTGTTCCATCCCTTTTTGGTGGTAGGCAAGCCAGTAATGAAGTCCATGGTAATGTGCATCCCTTTGCCTATAGGAATGGGTAATGGTTGCAATAAACCACTTGGCTTATGGGTGTTGTCCTTATTCTGCTAATAAGGCATGCACTTCATGACAAAGTCTTTGACATCTTTCACAGCCCTTTCCAATAGAAGCTTTTGTTGATCCTAGGATAGGTTTTGAAAACTCCAAGGTGTCAAATTGAAGGTGAAGAATGCAACTCCTCCATAATTTTCTGTGTAAAAGAAAAAATAGAGGGAATGGCAATCTTGCCATTTAACCAAATGAGGCAATTTTGAAGCTAATAATGCAAGTTATCTTCCATGATACCTTGGTATAATTTCTGAAAAATATGGTTGAGATCTTTATCCAAAAGATAAGCCTCTTGTAATTCTTTAATCTAGTCATTATGTAGCTTGGTCATTGCTGAAACTTTGCAAGCCCAAATTTGGAAGGTAGCTAGAGCATTTTAAGCCCAAATGGCATCACTAGGAAATGGTAAAGCCCTCAATCTATCCTAAAAGATGTCTTGATTTCATCACCCTCTCACATACAAATCTGATAATACCCTAACCTCAAGTCAATATTTGTAAAGAATCTAGCACCCTTGAGCTCATCAAGAAAATCATCAGTCCTTGGTATTGGGTACCTATTCTTCACTATGATCTTGTTAAGATCCCCATAGTTAGTACACATCCTGAAAGATCCATCTTTCTTTTTTACTAACAAGGCTGAAGATGCATAGGTTGAAGAACTAGGTTCAATGAGTCCTATTTCAAGAAGCTCCTTGATTTTCTTGGCTACTTCTTTATGCTAACACTTGGAAAATCTATAGGGCTGACTTATTGATTGGCTTTGAGTTGGGCTCCAAATCAATGGGGTAATCTACTACTCTCTTGGGTGGCAATGGCATAGGCACCTCAAACAAATCCTTGTACTCCTCAAGAAGATATTTGAAGTTTGGGTGACTTGTTGAATTTGTGGACTAATCTTCAATCTCTTTATTCATATACAAGACAAATATTTGTGAGCGTCTCTTGTACTCCTTTTTGAGTTGTTGAATGGTTATACGCTGAAAATTTGATTTATTAGGAATTCCCTGTAAATGGATGAGTTGTCCATCAAAGATAACTCCATATACAGCTCTGAGAAATCCATAGCGATTTTCCTAATATCGTCAACCAATCACAACCGAATAAAATATCTATAGGTTCCATTTCTAAGGTTATTATGTTTAATTTTGCTTCATAATTTTCAGCCAGTTAAAGAAACCTGTGGGCATATTTGACTGCTAATTTCTTCTTCACCATTGGCCACCTGAACTCTTATAGGCTGTTGTAAGTCAATGGGAATACAATTTAGCTTGTCCATAATGGACTTATTCACAAAATTGTGTGTACTACTAATATCTATCAAAATGAACATGGCCTTACCATGAATGTTACCCTTCATATGAAGTATATTAGGGCTCTTAGAACCTGTCCAAGCATCCATGGAAATGAAAAAACTAGTGGCAACAAGTGGCTCATCATAAATCCCTCATGGATCAAAAGAAACACTCCCACCTAGATCAAAAGGAAAAGAGTCGGATGGATCAAAAAATAATTCTTGCCCAACTTCTTTCTCAAGATCATCATTTTTAGCAGTAGATACAATTACATTAGTCTCATCAATGTCATCTTCAGAATCCTCAAAGACTAACAGACTATGAAACTAGGCTTTTACATTTTTGTATATACACTTTTTGGCATGATCATGTGTATACTTTTCCCCACATTTGAAACATAAGCCTTATTTATTTCTTTCTTTGTGAATCTCCATAGGAATTGTCCAGGTCTACACCTTGTTTTAACTTGTAAATACCTTGTTTCCACCTATAAGGGTAAAATGGTAGTTCCAAATGGCTATTAAACCCTACAAGAGGCTGAATACGACCTGTGGGCATCCTGTAGTACTTGCATCTGTACTTCAATAATGAAGTTGATACTTATAAAGACATGTAAATACCATGCATAATCCTGTACAATCCGTGTTTTACCCTATTTTGCTCCTAAAGGTACTTGAGTCTTTGAAGGCACTTTAATCTTCAATTCTCCACTCACTATACCTATGTGAGGGATGAAACAACAAGACAGGCTCCCTATACATGCTTTTAATCGCTGGGAGGTGGGCAAAGTTCCCCCGGGTAGGTTGGTTGTATCCCTTCGGGATCTTCAATAGTGAGAGAGGGTCACTTCTCTTTTTCCCACTATCTCCCCCAGCATCCACCTTTTTCCTCAGTGGGAATATCATGGCAGTAGCATACTACTCTAATAAATTAGCATGAGATGCATTACTGAAATATCACTTCACCGTTTTCTATGAAATACAATACGTTGGAAATTTTGAAAAATTGGATGGAAAGGGGATCTTACCAATGCAATTCAATGACTCATTGATTGCTAGTCCTTACCCTTTACTATATTTTATTATTGGGTAAAAGAAATCATTTAATCAATGGATTAGAGTAAGAAATATTGTCAATCAATGGGCTTAATCAACCAGATTAAATGCAATGCTAGAAATTCCAATTTGAAGCCAAACCTCTCTCTCTCTCTCTCTCTCTCTCTCTCTCTCTCTCTCTACATCTACATAGAAGCACTGCTCAAATCCATCAAGATTTTCCCATGGCTCCCAAGAGACGTTGAGATGCTGAGCGAGGACATGCTCAGAGAGCTCCCCAAGGCAAGGAAGTAGTCGTTGCTAAAGTGTAATATTTCCACACGAAATATTAATGACCCCACACACCACGCGCAAAAATCAGTTCAAAATAATCTCCCCGCGACAAAAGACTTTTGGCTAAGTGCTTACTCCGCGTGCACTAGCAAAACCCCAGCTCTGCATGGTGCACAAGAGCTGTGGCTTGAAGACCACAAGCCCACGCACGAACACCCCTTTCAAGGGAAAAAAAAAATGGTTAGTTGTGGAAGTTTTTTTAATTATTAACCCCTCCCCCTCAGTCGATGCAAGGCGGGAAAGAGGGAGCGTGAGAGGAGTAGGAGAGCACGGGGGGCCGGGGGGGGGGGGGGGGGGGGGGGGGGGGGTTTTGGGGAGGAGGAAGCATGCAACCAACCATGTGTATGGCTATCCCCCCCCCTTAAAGGCCTATATAACCTCCCCTTAAGCTTGGGGGAGGAATCAGAGGAGTTGTTGCCCTGCGCCGTGAGAAGCCG
The DNA here is from genome assembly GCF_053477565.2 of Lygodium microphyllum. NCBI lineage: Eukaryota > Viridiplantae > Streptophyta > Polypodiopsida > Schizaeales > Lygodiaceae > Lygodium > Lygodium microphyllum. Next base: position 82,061,796 of record NC_141155.1, read on the forward strand.
CCACATGCCGTTACCAGCTCGCTGCCGCCCAGGCTACCGCTTTGCCTCCACCTACACCATCATCATAATCATTATCATCATCATCTTCGTGCTTATCGTCATCTCCCCCCCTCTCCCAATCATCTTGAAGTTTAGAAGCTTCTTTGGAAGCTTCTAATTTTAAGCCTCCTTAAGCCCTGTTCTCTCGTGCCTTCCCTAGGAAATTTAAAACCAAGTCCCTAAGGTCCGTGTCCTGCGCGGAAGGAGGAGATATCGGACAGAAGTAGATTCGATACGCGAAGTGACCCAAAGGAGAGTTGCTTGAACGAAATTACTACGTCAAATGGCCCCCAAACAAAAGACATGAGGCGCACACGTGGGAGCTTCCAACCCGAGTTCACGCATGGACAATGCTACAAGTCCTCATGCCCAGGTTCTTAAAGATTGATTTCGCATGAAAAGAATGCACTACGCATGTCCAATTCTCGTAGGCAAGTTTAATCACATTTGGAAATTTTAAATTGCTTGCCAATTTACAAGATTTAGTTGCATGATGTGCATTTGAATTTGCTTGCACTTCCAAGTTGCAATCCTAAACGCATATTGCATAAGTTAAAAAGGTGAATTTGTCTAAATGCAACCTTGATTGCCTCGTGAAAAAGAGTAGCGCATAATGCATTTAGGTAATAATTTCCTAGCTATGTTTCGCGTATAAAATCATCATAGACGCCCATTGAATGATGTCCAAATGGTCGCAATGCATGGAAAATTGCATGCAAAGATGGTTGCATTTCAAGTCAAGTTAAGTGCTAAAGGAGGGATTAATTAAATGTCAGACTCATGGTATTCGCCCATGCATGAGTTTTTTTATCGAAGTTTGTATTTATGAAAGGATGCATTTTCAATTTAAAGCTTGAATTCAATGCATTAAACGAAAGGTTTATGGGCATAGTTCTTGATGTAAATCATCGTAAGGTTTATACGAGTAGCCGTAAATTGTCAATCATTATGATTTAGGCAAGGAAAAGAAATGGTCATTGTAAATCTTATAGTTGCATAGAAGGAAAAAGTCTACGAATCGCATATTTGCATGGAATGTTGTATCTTGAATTTATTTACATCACTTAGGAAAATTATTTGCATCTCTTCTAATAAAAGATCACCTCTTGTCACAAGACAATTAGTTCAATTAGGCAAATCGCTTGAAATGGTGTAACTCAAATGATGATCACCTCAATGCGCTAGGTAGAGCTAAGCCGCGTTAAAATTCCACCTAGTATTGCAATGGGGAAACCGACTTAATATTTCCAACCTCAAAGGCCCTACCCACATTCACAAAATGTTAGGGTTAGTTAAAAGGCAAGAACGATCTAGGGTTCTTACCCTAAGGATCAATTGGCCGAATACTAGTTGAATTTAGAAACCCTAGGGCCAAACATTGTCGGCCTAGTAGGGTTAAGGTTGGATTGGGTCAAGAGAACATCCCAAACCCTACATCTTGACCAAAGTATTCCTGACCAAGGAATACCGTGTGATGGGAGAAATAAACCCACAAGCTAGATGTGACACTCATCTCATGCAACAAGTTGCAATGTCGCATGGTTATGTGCCTAAATCAAAATTGTATTGCCACTCCTTAGAACAAGGTTGGCCATTCCTAAGTGCAAGTCAAATTATCTAAAGGATGAGTAGTCATCCTGCTACGTCACCTTCCCTTGGGCTGATTTGCCAAGTTAGGGAAATTACGAGTTGTCTAGCAAGCAACTCACCAATCAAGTTAGGGCAACGAGGTTGTCCAGGATTTATTGTTTATAATTTAAGGAAACCTAAGGTGGAAACAATGTGGGTAAATAGGTTTTAAAGCCTAACCCAAGGATAAAAGGGTAAAAAACCAAAAAAACCCTTGGGGATCTTGCCAAGTCACAAGTGATCCCGGATCAAATGCTAGATGGATTCGGAGAGAAGGATTCACACCTTAGCAGTTGGCCGAACAAACGACCACTGGATTGATTGTGTTTGTACAATTAGGAGCACTATTTGTACTTCTTTGCTCAAGGAACTAAAGCTGGAAAAATAATTAATACTTCAAGTTAAAAGCCTGGAGGGAGAGGCAGCATCAGTTATCTACCTGACCCTATCCAGGGGGGTTGTTAGCCGCACCGGGTACGTGGACCGAACCTGGCGCGAGAGGTCTCTCCATGGATGCTACTTGGAGCAGGAGGATTCTTGGGTGCCACGGGGGCACTGGCCGTAAATCCCTTGCCTCCGGGCCCTGCACAAGAGGCCGACGTGACTCAAGATTGGATCTCAAGGCCCACATACTAGTCTACAGGTGAACACTTGGAATAGTGAGCCCTGAGGATTGCTGGAATTGCCTTCGGGCAGATTATGGAATTGCCTTTGGGGGGATTATGGAATTGCCTTCGGACGGATTATGGAATAGCCTTCGGGCTGGATTATATGATGTATTCCAAAATTGATAAATAAGATCAAATGTTAAAGAGGAACCTGCTTGACATTGTTTTTCTATGTTAGTGCTTAAGTTACGTGAAGGAATCGATGATTAATTGGCTAATTAAGGAAGCTGTTTTTGCTTGTCAAACTAAATGTGGTAGGTAATTAGACAACTAAAGAAACCTGAGGAAAGTGCGGTGGATGTGACCATGGGTCCGTCCTACGGAAGGGTGGTCCCTGTTGGCCGGGAACTTTTCTCAATGGAATTGACAGCAAGGTATCGATGACTTAGAATCTAGAAAGCTAGAGTCCTGATTTATATTGTTTTAGGGGAACGGAATGGGACTATGCCTTATGGGCAGAGAGGTCGAGCTTTGCATCCCTCTCGTTTCCCATTCTCCTTAAACCAAGTGCAATATAAATCCGCTTCGACCCCGACATTTCTGCGTAGAGTAGTTCACTTGGGATTCGACGCTAGTTACCTCCGAGGAACTTGACCATTAGGGAAACCCTGATTCAGGTCGATCCTAAGTGGGAACGGCCGAAATGCTTCTGGTGACTCGGGAAGACCTAGATCGCAAAGCCCATGACATTCTGTGGGAGTACCCGACGGCGCTTTCTGGACTCTCTTCCCGATGCGATGTTAAGACGTGTCATACAAGTCGACAGGTGGACACGTTACATAAAGCGCAAGTGGAAGTTAACCTCAAATTCATTCAACCCGAAGGACTGATTATTCCACAACAAATCAAGATTGCGGCCATAACTTGTAATCATGATGGATGTTGAGATATCGAGCTCCACTCGTGATACGCCAGGGTGACCGTTGTGTATTTATGTCACCGACTTGTCAGTTGCAGACGCGGTTGGTACACCGCCCCTAAATAATAGCTACATGATAGCTATCCTTATCTACTCTAGTTCGTGGCTCAGTTAGTATGCCACCTTAGTTAGTTGAGTTTGGTTTGAGACCCATATATAGGGTTCTTCTATTTCTTTGTATGTGTGTTCTTTTGGCTTATACAACTAAGAAGAGGAAAACTGTTTTCAGCCTCCACCCTTGTGTGTATTCCCCCATTGTGCAAGCAAGAAAGCTACAAGTGAGACTCCTTCCTTCTCTCCCACAATCTTGACATGGTATCAGAGCCTTGTTCGTGGTAAGGAGCTCAAGAAAGCAAGCCAAGCTCGCGGTGTTCTGGTAAGAGGAGCAGTGTTGCTTTCATTTTCTGTTTTGGGAGCAGATCTCTGCAGGTAGCACAGCCGGAAATTGCAGGAGTGCATTGTCTCAGGTTGAGACGCCCTTCGCGGTGAAGCAAGAGGGCAGTATATGCTGCGGGAAAGGGCTTTAGCCCTTGGCGACCTTATTTTTTTGATTTGAGGCCATTTCGGGGCCTGTTTTGGAGGCGGAAGTTTTATGCACGCACTTAGGAAAAGGCCCAGTTTTATGCTGTGCAGCCACTGTTCTACAGGTCGGTGAATAGCTACTGTAAAAATTGCATTGTATGCTTGTGCGCAGAGACATTGGGAGTTGCAGAATCATCCCTGTTGCCTGTTGATGCAAAATCGTCACTAGGAAGTGACTGTGTGGTCAAATATCACTTTCGCCAGTTTTGCAGATTTTCCCTTGTGAGGGTGAAGCTGTGGTTTTTGCAGTGACAGAATTTTTTGCAGTGTTCTGTAATGGTGTCTGATTCTCTCTCACAGATTGTCACTGAAAAGCTTGACAAGAACAACTGCAAGCATGGAAGTTTAGAATGATGAATTTCCTTATGGGAAAAGGATATTGGGAATTTGTTGCAGGAAATGAAGAAGAACCAGTTCTTCCTGATGTTCCCAATCAACAGCAAATGCAGGCATTTAAAGCATGGCATGAGAGAGCCAGGAAAGTTATGTACTGGCTGTCTATCAGCATTTCAGACTCTATGATTGTGCATATTCAAGATGCAAGTACGCCAAAGGAGGCATGGGATACTTTGTCAAAAATGTATAGCACAAATACGCAAGCCAGGAAAATGCAGCTCAAGCAAGAGTTGCACAATGTGCAAAGAGAAAGTATGAGCATCAATGACTACCACATGAAGGTGAAGAAGATTGCAGATGCACTTGCTTCCATTGGGTCGCCAGTGGAAGATGATGATTTAGTCTCAGTGACCTTGAATGGTCTAGGAAAGGATTATGCACAGTTTCGAACATCCATTTCCGTCCATGAAAGATTTCCTGATTTTGAGGAGTTGATTGCTCTTCTAATTTCTGAGGAGCAGAGAAATGGTGGTGCATCTTCTTCAGGAGGAACTTCAAAAGAAGCTGTCTTCTACTCAAATGCTGGAAGAGGTAGAGGCAGAGGTAGAGGAGGCCGATTTGGAGGCCGTGGTAGAAATCAGAATATGCAGCAAACTCAAGAAAACCAGTCCTATGGAGGAGGACGTGGTAACTCTAGAGGCAGGGAGAGCCAAAGAGGTCGTGGTGGATGGCAAAGAGGTCAAAATGCAAACAGTAATGTTGAATGCTACTACTGTGGTAAAATGGGTCATATGGCTAAAGACTGCTATAAAAAGCAGAATGACATCATAAATGGAAAACTGCAACAAGGGAATTATGCATCTTCTAGCAGACAGGGTGATGACAGAAATGAGCATTTGTTTATGGTGCAGCACATGAACAATTCTATGACAAGTGCAGAAGAAAGCAATGATGTATGGTATGTTGACTCAGGTGCATCAAACCACATGACAGGTCATACAGAATGGATGGAGGATGCAAGGAAAATGAAAAAACCAGGTTTTGTGGAGACTGGTGATGATACTGCACATCCTATTGTGCAGATTGGAAAATTTCCTTTGTCTATGCAGGATGGGAAAAAGAAATACCTGTCCGATGTATTTCATGTCCCGAATATCACCAAGAATCTGGTTTCTGTTGGTCAAATGGTTGAGCAGGGCTTGCAGGTCAGATTTAATCCTCATGGATGCTTTGTTGAGGATATGAAAAATAAAGGTCGCTTGATAGCAAAAGGAAAGAAGAAGGGCAGAATGTTTACGTTGGATGCAGACATGCCTGAATTGAGTGCAATAATGTTTGCACATGGGACCGGTGTAGTTGCAGATATTGATATCTGGCATAAACGCATTGGTCATGTTAATGTACAACGACTTAAATCAATGCAGGCCCAAAATATTGTTGCAGGTTTGCCAAAATTCAAGGTTGCAGAAATGCATAAGGTATGTGAAGCCTGTCAGTTTGGAAAACAGGCAAGGAAACCATTTCCTAGACATGTTCAAGAGAGTGAGAAGCCATTGGAATTAATCCACTCTGATGTGTGGACTACTAAAGCTGCATCTCTTGGAGGCTGTCATTATTTTGTCACTTTTATTGATGACTATAGCAGAAAAGTTTGGGTGTATTTTATGAAAAAGAAAAGTGAAGTTTTTGGGCATTTCAAAACCCTTAAAGCTGTGGCTGAAAAAGAAACAGGTCTGCAAATAAAATGCCTAAGGTCAGATGGAGGGGGAGAGTACCTCTCAAATGAGTTTGCAAATTCTTGCAGGAGCATGGCATAAAGCAGCAATATTCATGCAGTTATACCCCACAACAAAATGGAATTGCAGAAAGAAAAAACAGGCATATTGGAGAGGTATCTCGTGCCATGCTCAATGAAAAAGACTTGCCAGATTTTTATTGGGCTGAAGCAGTTGCTACAGCAGTCTACATAATGAACAGAACTCCCACTGCAGCAATACATGGAATGACTCCAGAGGAGAGGTATACTGGTAGGAAACCAAATATTTCTCATTTGAAAATTTTTGGTTGCATTGCCTATGTACATGTGCCAGATGAGCTGAGATCCAAGTTGGATCCAAAAGCTGAGAAGTGCATCTTTATTGGTTACTCTCTGCAGCAAAAAGGGTATAGATGCTATAACCCTTCTACTCGTAAGTTTACAGTGAGCAGAGATGTTGTTTTTGATGAGATGAGAGGCTGGTATAAACCAGTAAATGTGATTGATGATGTAGATGCACAAAATGGTAATGCTGCACAGAATTCACAGCAGCAATCACAAAATATTAGTGGACCTGAAGCGTCCTCTAGCAGTGGTTCACATTCTTCGCCATGGACAGGCAGATTGAGATCAGGAGAATCTTCTCAAAGTAATGCAGATAGTGGTATGCAGGTATCACGAAAAGGAAAAGAGAAGGTTGATCAGCCCATGTTTGATGTGAATGCAGGTCACTCTTATGTGGATGGTGAATCCAGTGGCTCAGAACAGAGCATTGATGATGAGTTGGGTATTCCTTCTATTGTTACACCTGGAGTAAGGAAGACCAGGGATGTTTTGAGAGCACCTGGGAGTGAACCCACTTTGCGCAGGTCTACCAGAGTTAGGTATCCTGTGGATAGGCTAAAATATGATGGATTTACAGCCATTCACTATGCATATATGGTCAAGGTGATACAGGAACCAGAACCCACTTCTTTTGAGCAAGCCATGGGAAAAGAAAAATGGGAGAAAGCCATGGATGAAGAAATGGATGCCTTGGAAGCAAACGCTACATGGGAATTGGTACCTTTGCCTAAAGGTAAGAATGCAATTGGCTGTAAGTGGGTTTATAAGGTGAAGCACAATGCTGATGGTTCTGTGAACAGATACAAGGCAAGATTAGTAGTCAAGGGGTATGCACAAACATATGGCATTGACTATGAAGAAACATTCAGTCCGGTTGCAAGGATGGCAACCGTAAGAGCAGTCATTGCTATGGCTGCATCAAAGGGATGGTCTTTACATCAGATGGATGTAAAGAATGCCTTCTTGCATGGTGATTTGCAACAAGAGGTCTATATGGAGCAGCCACCAGGTTATGTGCATGCTGTTCATCCTGAGTTTGTTTGCAGGTTGAAGAAAGCCTTGTATGGCTTGAAGCAAGCACCTAGAGCATGGTCTGACAAGATAGGACAGTATCTTGTCACTATTGGCTTTCAGATTTCCAAGGCAGATTTCTCACTTTATGTGAGAAAAACAGAGAAAGGTATTATGCTACTTGTCATTTATGTTGATGATTTGATTATGACAGGTGACAGTGATGAAGATATCCTTCATGTGAAAATGCTATTGAAGCAGAAGTTTGAGATGAAGGATTTGGGAGAGCTGCGTTATTTCTTGGGCATTGAGGTGATTAGATCACCAAGTGGGATACAGCTCTTGCAAAGGCAGTATGGATTGGACATGCTGTCCAAATATGGGATGACAGGCTGTAAGCCTATTTCAGTTCCTTTGGAGCAGAATGTGAAGCTGAGCACAGATGCAGGTGAGCTTCTAGAAGACCCTACTATGTACAGACGCATAGTAGGAAGTTTGATTTATATGACTATTACCAGGCCAGATTTGAGCTATGTTGTTGGATTGGTAAGTCAGTTTATGCAGGCTCCAAGGAAACCACATTTGGATGCGGCTAGACGCATACTCAGGTATGTGAAGTCCACATTGCAGTATGGACTATTTTATGAGACTGGGGTTCAGATACAGTTGCATGGATACACTGATGCTGATTGGGCTGGTAGTATTTCTGATAGACGATCTACCAGTGGATATGTGTTCTCTTTTGGGAGTGCTGCAGTCACTTGGAGCAGCAAGAAACAGCCTACAGTTGCCTTGTCGAGCACAGAGGCTGAGTACAGGGGTGCAGCAATGGCTGCATGTGAGGTAGCTTGGTTGCATAAGCTACTTTATGATATGCATCAGCCTACAGATGGGCCAGTTGTCATTTATTGTGACAACATGAGTAGTATACACTTGGCAAATAACCCAGTCTATCATGCTAGAACAAAGCACATTGAGGTGCATTATCACTATGTGCGAGAGAGGGTTTTACTAGGTCTTATTGATCTAGTTTATGTCAGCACAGAGGATCAGGTAGCTGACATATTCACGAAGGCATTGGGCGCAGAGAAGCTGCGCAAGTTCAGAGACCTGCTTGGTGTGCAGGAATTGGGATTGAGCTCGAGGGGGAGTGTTGAGATATCGAGCTCCACTCGTGATACGCCAGGGTGACCGTTGTGTATTTATGTCACCGACTTGTCAGTTGCAGACGCGGTTGGTACACCGCCCCTAAATAATAGCTACATGATAGCTATCCTTATCTACTCTAGTTCGTGGCTCAGTTAGTATGCCACCTTAGTTAGTTGAGTTTGGTTTGAGACCCATATATAGGGTTCTTCTATTTCTTTGTATGTGTGTTCTTTTGGCTTATACAACTAAGAAGAGGAAAACTGTTTTCAGCCTCCACCCTTGTGTGTATTCCCCCATTGTGCAAGCAAGAAAGCTACAAGTGAGACTCCTTCCTTCTCTCCCACAATCTTGACAGGATGGCCGAATGCAGATAATCAAGTTAGTACATAAAAAAAGGATTACAATTACTTAAACTTACAAAAAACATGTTAGTATTATTAGTTGCTTTTTAGAAAAGTACATAAGAATTGATGAGAGGGATAGATTCTATGCATTGCATACATCGACAAGAGTCTTAAAAATGTTTTATGGTTATGACTGATTTTGGATTTGTGAATGGATGAATTATGTCTCTTATGATTCCGAGATTGCACAATCAAATGAGTTGTGGATGGTGGTGGTTTGGGACATTGGGGTCCCTACCCTTATCGGGAGTGTAAAGTTAAAAAATTATGAGTTTCCAGAGTATCCCAATCTCCCAAAATCTAATCGATTCCTAAAGAGAAGGCCAAACCATGTCATTTTATAACAAAGAAGTTATGGAGATAATCATGATCGCCAACAAGTGCGAATTGATGAAAGATACAAGGAACTCCGAGAGAAAAAATTTCTTCTCAAGCAGACACCACCACCTACGCTTAACGGTGAAGGACCCAAGATGGAGAAAGATGTAGAAGCTTGGATTGAGTCTTTGGATGACTATTTCCCAACCATTGAAACTAGTGCTGCAAATCAGTCCATAATTGCTCGTCTTTGTCTTACTAGCGAAGCTACGCTTTGGTGGAAATAGTTTTATCGAGATAAAGGGGTAACATAAGCTTCCCAAACTTGGGAGTAGATCAAAGAAGCTGTGAAAGGATGTTATCTTCCCCCATCTTTTGAATCAATCAAGATGAATAAATTCTATGACTTACAACAATTAAGCCTTGGAAAGATACTATTCTAAGTTGTGAGTTTGCATAAATATGCACCCCCAATGGCAGCGTGTCAATAGATTGCAAGATTCTACCAAGGACTAAATCCACATTTGGACACTCATCTTAAATCAATGAGACTAATGACTCTTGAAGATGCTCTTATGCGAGCACAACTTATGGACAACAAGTAAATTGTTCGAAAAGGCCAAATGAATCGTCCAATAAACAACTATGGAAGGGGCTACCCAAACTGTGGTGTCGACATGGCCACCCAATGCCAAAGGGAATGGTAGAGCTAATGCAATCACACAAGGACCAAATGGGATAGGAATCAGGCAACACTACCAACACGGAAGGACTAGACACCTAAGGGAAAATTTTCCTTACCATCCTGAAAATCCTAGCCCAAACTAGGTTGGTGGAAGAGACCGAGGAAATGGCAACAACAACCCAAGCCATGGACGTGGAAGAACAGCTAGTGCCCAGGTAAATACCATGATTCGACAGCCCAAGGAATGCACGTTAGGTGAAGAAATTGAAAGAGGATCCATTCATGCTATCGTGGAAAGGAAAGGAGTGGACTACCAATATTCAGTAATTCAATCTCCAATTACTTACAAGGGTACGTTGTTTATAATCTTAATTGATTGTGGTAGCACATATTCCTTTCTTGCACCCAAAACAATTAAAAGATTGCATTTAGAATCTAGGGGGACAAGGAAAATGATAGTAGAATTGGCTAGGGAGAAGAAAATCACCTCAATCGAAACTATAGAAAAACTTTAATTTGAGTTACACAACCATACAACTGAAGCAGAATTCTGAATCCTACCACTAGGATCCTACGACTGCATTCTGGAAATGGATTGGCTCAAGAAGAACAAAGCCCATATTCTATTTTCTGAAGAGGAAATAGTCTTTCAAGACTTGGAATGAGAAACTATAAAGGCATATGGGGAAGCTAGAAGAACTAGAGTCGACTAGAGTCCAACCAGCCAAGGCAAGCCAACTAAGGAAAGGATTGAAGAAAGGTCAACCAATCTACATGATCCAGTTGAATAAGGTCAAAAAGACTAATGAAGACACTCTACCTTCCTAGATCAATGACTTTGAGCATTTCATTCCAAAAGAATTGACTCAACTACATCCAAATCGTGAGGTTGATCATGAAATAAAATTGATTCCTGAAGCTGGAACCAATGTCCAACGACGGTACAAAATACTTATTCCTAAAGCTATTGAGCTTAAGGAGCAACTAAGGCAACTAATAGAGCATGGATTTATCCACCCAATCAGTTCACCTTGGGAAGCACCTATCCTCTTCCAAAAAAAGAAGGATGGAACACTTAGACTCTGCATTGAATTCAAAGGACTATAGTCAAAAACAAGTATCCCATACCTAAGATAGATGAACTTTTAGAACGCCTACATGAAGCCAAGGTTTTTTCCAAGATTGATCTAAGGACTGGATACTATCAAATACAAATCATGCAACAATATATCCCAAAGACTACCTTCAGCACTAGATATGGTCATTATGAATTTTTAGTCATGCCATTCAGATTGACTAATGCCCCAGTCACATTCAACTGTTTAATGCAAGACATCTTGCGACCATATCTAGATGATTTTGTGCTAGTATTCTTTGACGATATATTGGTATACTCAAAATCAATAGAGGAACATGAAGGTCACTTAGAGATCAGCCTGGTGACACTCCATGAGAATCAACTCTATGCCAAGATGAGTAAATGGATATTTCTCATCTCACTAACAGGATTGAATATCTTGAATACATTGTTCCCGCTAATGGAATCTTTGTAGACCCTACCAAAGTAAAAGATATTCTAGAATGTCCAATACCTAAGATAGTAAAAGAAATTTGAGGATTTTTGGGACTGACAGGATGGTATCAAATCTTCATCAAGGACTATTCCCTCATTGTTGCACCCTTGACAAACATTTTGAAGAAAAATACAGTAACCATTTGGACCATTGAGCATCAAGAAATCTTTGATAATCTTGAAGAAGCTCTAACCACTACACCTGTATTAAAACCCCGTGACTTTAGTCAACCATTTGAGGTGATCACTAATGCAAGTGGACTTGAAATTGGTGGGGTGCTAGTACAAGAAGGAAGACCAGTGGCCTATACTTCTATAAAATTGAAACCCTACAAGTTCAACTATGCCACTCATGACCTTGAGTTACTCACAGTAATCCATGCCTTGAAACTATGGAGACACTATTTATTGGGAAGGGAATTCACTTTAGTGATAGATAATAAAAGTTTTAAGTGGGTCTTCACCCAAGTTGACCTAAACATGAGGCAAAGAAGATGGATAGAGATATTGCAAGAGTTTGATTTTAAAATCAAATAGTGTCTAGGGAAGGACAACATTTTTGCAAATGCCTTAAGCCAAAAATCCTTCCTTAATAGCATTATAGATGTTCAAAGATTAATAACTGTATCCATACCTGATAACCCTTCCTTAATAGCATTATAGATGTTCAAAGCTTAATAACTGTATCCATACTTGATAACCCTGTACTTAGGCTTGTACACCAAGCTATTTCTTAGGATAAGGAATATGAAGGACTCATGGCTAAGATACTTTAAGTAGAAAGCTCTAACAAAGAAAGGTCTAAGATTAATGATATCGTTCTAGCAACAATTTTCTATATTACCATGATCACCTTTGTGTCCCAAAAGGACCAGAAGTGAAGGCCAAGATCTTATGGTAAGTACATGATAGCCCCATTGCAGGACATCTTGGGTATGCCAAGACACTCAACGTAGTTTGTAAGAGCTATCACTAACCAGGATTGAAAAGGGATGTATTAAAGTATGTAACTCAGTTCTTGACTTATCAAAGAGTCAAAGTAAAAAGGATCAAGATGCCTATAGAGTGACTACCCTTAGACATTTCGGAAATGAAATGGAATCAATATGTATGGATTTTTTTGTTTGATTACCCACTGCTGCTGGTGAATATGATTCCATCATGGTAGTGATAGATAGATTGACAAAACTTGCACACTTGATCCCAGTCCAAACGACTTGTAAGTCATCTTACATTGCTTGAATCTTTATCAAAGAAGTATATCAGGTTACACGGATTTCCAACAAAGAGAATAATCAGTTGGTTGAAACTCCAAGTCCATATCTAAGTTTCAAACTTGCCTATTCTAAGCAATTTGAACGCAGCTATGCTTCAGTGTTGCTTATCATCCTCAAACTGATGGCCAAATTGAGAGGGTGAACTAGACCATTGAAGATATTCTAAGGTATTATTGTGGCAAAGAATTGAAATGGTGGATTGAACATTTACCTTTGGTGGAGTTTGCTTATAATACTACCTTTCAACAAATAATCAAGATGTCACCATTTCAAGCCTTGTATGAGCAAGAATGTTGTCACCTCTAAACTTCTCAGATCCCACTCTCAAGGTAGAGGCTTCTAAGGCTATGCTTGAAGAGATATACCAACAAATTCAATTGATTTGACATGACATTCAAGCTACTTAAGATTGGAAAAAATTTTATGCAGATCTTGAGAGATCCATAAGAACATTCAAGGAAGGTGACATGGTGTTTCTAAGGGTAAGGCTCGAAAAAAGCTCATTATCCTTGGGAAAATACAATAAGCTTAGTTCAAGGTACTCTAGACCATATGAAGTAATCAAAGTAATGAGAAGGCAAGCCTACAAGCTTAAATTGCCACTCCATCTCAAGATTTACAATTTATTTCATGTAAGCCTACCGAAACCTTATGTACTAAACCCCAATCATGTACTTAATGACGAACAAATAGTCATGCTTGCCCAATGAATTTTGGAAATGCAACCCAAGAAGATTCTAGATACAAGGGAGAAACCTCTAAGAAGTCGGATCCTAAGAGAACATCTAGTGCAATGGAAGGATCATCCTGAAGAGGATGCAACTTGGATTGATGAGGCAACCCTTATGAAAGAATACCCCCAATTTCTCCCGAGATGAGGATATCTCAATTTCTCTAAGGAGGGAAGAATGTAATGTCCCCATTACTTAGTTTATTTTAATAGACAATGTGCGTATACATTTCAAAAATTGATTTATGTTGAAAATAAAATTGTACATTTTTAAAACTAGCTCTAAATATAAAGATAATTGTTAATATTATTAATGAGTTATTATATGCTATGTCATGGAAGAAAGACTTGGGAAACCCTCCCAAGACTAGATTATTGAAACTATGTTTGTAAGTATAGAACAACAAAAAGAACTAGCCCAGTGGATAGTCACTTGGCAATTAAGTGCACTTGGGTGACGACATTGCCAAGATGGTCAACCTCTCAGAAAGATTTTTCTACAAGCTAGTGGAAGCTTCTCACATGCAACCAACAGTGCCAACAAAGCCTTTATAGTTCATTTCCAAGTATTCCAAGGCCAAGATGCCAAGTTCTATGCCTTGTCACCGCCTTGGTCGTGAGCTTTGGAGTGACGCCCACTCGACAAGGCGACGTACGGGGCTCGTCCATATATTCATAGATTTTTATCTTCACACTACAAAAATGGATCCCAATCTCTGAGGTCATCGATGATGCCATCAAAGATGTTAAAACAAAGCATTCTCTCTTTATCATTGATGACATCATCAAAAATGCTAAAAAGCAAGTGTCCTTTCTTTACTCCCTCCCCTTCATTACTATATAAACATGGGTAGAGCATCACATCAAAAATACATGATGACTTGTGCAAAATTCTCTTTGCTATTGATGCAACAAAGCTCTGCTCTACAATCGGTCGAGCCTCTCTCTCTCTCTCTCTCTCTGTCTCTCTCCACATCTACACGAAAGTACTGCTCAAATCCATCAAGCTTCTTCCATGGCTCCCAAGAGGCATCGAGATGCTAAGCGAGGTCACACTCAGATATCTCCCCAAGGCGAGGAAGTAGTTATTGTTGAAGTGCAAGTAAAAGTTGACCTAGAATCCACTCAACCCAAAGGACAGATTATTCCATAACAATCCAAGGTTGCGGCCATAACACGGGTTATCATGATGGATGGCCAAATGGAGATAATCAGGTTAGTATATAAGAAAATGATTAGGATTAGTTAGAACTTACTTAAACTTACAAAAAACATGTTAGTATTATTAGTTTCTTTTTAGAAAAGTACATGGGAATTTATGAGAGGGATAGATTTTATGCATTGCATACATTGACAAGTGTGTTAAAAATGTTTTATGGTTTTATGACTACTTCTAGATTTGTGAATGGATGAATTATGTCTCTTATAATTTTGGGCTTGCACAACTGGACAAGTTGTGGATGGTGGTGGTTTGGGATAGTGAGGTCCCCAACCCAATGCTCCCTAACACTCTGCGGAGTGTGGAAAAAATCACCTATGGGTGGGGGTCCTATGCTCCTGAGGAAGGGAGGTGTTTTGTGTGGAAAAACTCACCTATGGGTGGGGTCCTATGCTCTCAAGGGGAGGTAGGTGTTTTTGGTTTTTGATCACTTGAGTACCTGAGAGGGCAAAGGACCGAGTGATAAGTGCCCCTGATATGTTGGATGGCTCTTGAGGCTCAAGGAAGCTTAGAGGGGCTCTAAGCCATTAAATTCCCTATTGACCCCGGACGGAGTGCGATCACATACAACCCAATGTCGAGGGATTGTAAGGTCATATCCTAGGCTCGATGGTGTCTTTCTGGAAAGATGGTTTTTTATCACTCTGGGGAGTGATGGTTCTGGATGTTACTATGAAATAAAATATCTGATTTTTGACTTGTTTGTTCTATGCTAAAGATTGAGTTTAACGAACCCTATTTAACAGAGTAATAAAAGGAAGCTGATTTTATATATCCAAATAGTTTGGTAGTATGCTTTGCTAATTAGAAAACTAAGCAAACCCAATTGAGGAAAGTGGGAGACTTCGATCCTGAGGATCGAATGCCTATGGTTGGGTGGACCAAATAAGTCAAGTAACTTTCCAACACTAGATAGATCTAATTAAATCATGACTCTCCAAATACCTATAGGATTAATTACCAAGTTTAACACTGTTTTAGGGGGATCAGAGTTGAGATTTTACCTTATGGGTAGGGGATCAAGGTTTCTTAGGCAGGCGTTAGATTGTTATTAGGGGTGACTTGTCTACACTTCCCCTATGAAGTAGAAGTGAGATTCACATGCTCAACTAAGTCCGAGGTTTCCCATGGGGAGATGGCTTGGTGATGTGCATAGATATGAATTTCAATCGATTATCAAGAGGACTCCTCCGGGTTTGTTGGAGGAGGCACCTCACAAGGAGAAAACTTGAAGCTTCAGATGCTTAAGATTAAAGCATTAAACCCATTTTTCCCAAATTTTGGCTCCATGGAAGCTCTTGAGCTTCAATCTTTGACCATTCGCACTCAATCCTTGCAATTTCTCCAAGAATCCTTAAATGATTCCACGAGCTGAAATAAGGAAGAATCTTCAAGAAGTTGAGGAGAATTGAAAGCTTGAGCTGAAGCTTTCATGGCTCTCCATGGACTACACAGTTAGGGTTTATAGGAAGGTTCAAGATTGGAGTACAATCTTTGAAGATTGTTGAGAGATTTCACTTGTCAGTGATGAGAAGAAGTGCTAGAGACTAAAGATTCAGCAGAAGCAGTAGGGAACAGGTTTGAATTATCTCAAAGCATTGCATTTTTTGAGGCTATTTGATGCTTCATGACTGAGTTCTCCTGTGCCATATTTGTTATCAATTTGAAGAACTTGAAGTAGGGAATCTAAAGCATGTATTTCTTGGTTAAGAGGACCATGGATTTGAGTGTTAGGAAGAGATCTTAATGATAGAGTCTATGAAACTTGCAGTAAGCTCCAATAATGTGGAAAGAGAACCCTTTCTTTACAAATTAACCACAACTTTTCCCCCTCTAAGCCCATTTAACTCCCATTTGACCTAGTTACCTCCAAATTGCATGAAAATTTGATGATGACCTACTATTTTAGCCTTCCACAGCCATATCTGTCCTTGAGAATCTCTAGATATAGTCTTCATCTAACTATAGATGTCCTGATGCAAACCTCTGCTGGTCACTATCTATGTCAAAAGTACCTATAGTACTTGTCTAAATTTGGTTTTTATTGAGAACTGAAATAGAGAAAAATGGATCAAAGAATAAAGCTCTGAACCACTTGTCAAGAAGTGAACTAGAGAGAAAAGACTATAGGAGAGAGAGATGAAGTGCAGAAGTGAGAGAAAGAGAGTGACGAGGTACTAGAATAGGAGAGAGAAGAACAAGAAAGAGAAAGAAACCATTGAAGTTGAGACCAAGGTAATGAAGAGAAGGATATTAATGTATTAATGTGTCAAAAGATGAGAAAAATTACATGTCCCCTCCCTTTATACCTATGTCAGTGTGACATGGCATCACTATTATTTACACACTAAATCCTTATTCTTCCCGGCTTCTTACATTTTTATCACATATGAACAATATTTACACCATGAATTATAAATTTTCCATTAAAAATAGACTCATCGTCATTTTTCAGATTTTGGGTCTCAAGGATTCAATTTTCGAGTAGCCATTGGACTCGCCATTGATCTCCATGGTCAATATCACTTCTAAGCATCGACATGATCTCATATCAATCCAACTCAAGCCAAACAACTGATCTTCATCTCAATCTTCTCCAATTCATTCCCACATGAACAACCATTGGAGGAGAGAGAAAGTCTGAAATCAGAGATTTTGATTCAATGTATCATTTTCTACGTGGTTCCTTACAATTGATCCTTCCTTCAGTGGTCTGATGGTTTTTTCTTCCGTAGATCTTTATCTCTGGTGTCTTGGGTCACTCATCCATTTTTTGGGGTTACACTCCCACTGATGGATTCATTTCTTAGCTTAATCCCCTTTAGTGTGTTCCTTGTTAATCCAATCAATCTACAAGTGTATAAATAGTTACATGCTTGAGTGATGTGACTAGATGTGAGCTGTGCAAATTTAGGCTTTCTAGTTTCCATATGTACTTTAAAGTGCCTATGATGTAGGGTGCAACCTTTGATGAATTCAATCACATCCACACTTTCACCAATCAGTTTCATGTATTTGTAGCTCTTTCACATGAATTGTGATTACTCCTAATGATTGATTTTGGGTCCCTCGTTGGAGAATGCACATATCTCATCCCCAGATAATGACTCTTGATTTCAACAAGTGTAAAAATGCATTTTGAAATGAAAAATTGGAGTGCCAAAAAACTAACGTCCCCTCTCTCCCTCACCCCCTCGTGTTTTTTTTTTTTGAGAAGCTTTAAGCTACTCAAGCCTGTTTTAAGCTTAAAACAATAAAATTGGTTCACTTTTGAGTGTTCAAACTTGACCCCAAGTAGATTCTGGCTCAAACAGAGAGGCAAATAATTTCCACTTCGCAAAGGACTAGATGACTGGCTTTGTGGCATTGAAAATTATCAAGTTGGTGTTTGTCACATGTTTTTTGGCTTTTGAATCCGATAGCTACTTGATAAGGCCAAACCTTATGACCATTAAATGGGGAGTTAAATGGACTCTAATTGATGAACAAATGCTTGCATTGGGTTGCCAACATCGAAATGTATCTAGGAAACTCCTACTCCTTGATCTACAATTGTTTTATTTTCCATTTAAAATTTTATTTTAGGCCTCTCTGGGTATTTTTGCACATGAAATTGGCTCCAAAAACCTGCCCTCATTCACCTTTTTTCCCTTCAATATTTTATACTCAGACATGTAAAAAGGTGGGAGTTGCGTGTACTGTGACCCAAGGACAACATGGCATCGACTTGAGTCCTATCTCGGTGCCCAAGAATCTACCAAGCTCTCGCGAGACAACACTAAATTCTTTTTCCTTCTACTCACATTTATTTTTGCTCCAACTATCCTTGTTTATTTTCTGGCTCAATGCCACTCAAGGAAGACAAGGCATTGAGTTAAACTCGTCCCTAGGAACCTATCAAGCCTTTACAAGACAATGAATATCTGCTCTTAGAATTTTTCATCCTTTATGTTTATATTTTAGGGATTAGAACCCCTTTTTACACACTTTTATATCTTATATATTTAAAAAATATTCATTTTTTTTTCTCTTTTATTTGGTAGGCTTCCCTAGTAGGATTCTTAGAAATAGTTGCCTAGTAGGCTAGCAAAACAGGGTCACTAGGGCTACCCTAAAAAATAGCTCTTAGAGTGCCTGATAATGTCGTTATAGGAGGCAAACAACTACTTAAACCTCCCCAAACACACCAAACCTATGGGTTAGGGCTTCATGCCTCTTGAATACCGGTCCCCAACAAAAGAAATTAGCCTACATATACATACACATAAAGCATAAAGAAAAAGAACTAGTAAAGGAAGGACATCACTTGGACTCAGCCACAAGAAGCTTTTACACAGTAAGAGGCTCCCTCCAAGTACTCCATTGAATTTTGTTAGTGCATCACTAAAACAAAATCCATTGCCTACACCCACACCAAACAAACAAATGGCCCTCTTGGCCTAACAAAATCAAACAATTCACTACAAGAACAAAGGGCCCTCTTGGCCTAACAAAATGTAACCATAAAGAACACCATTCAACAACCTACTACTAAAACTAAACCCTTGGTCCCCACATAAGCCTTACTGAAGTATAAAACTAGACCAAGGGGATGCCCATTCAGGCCCTACAGTAAAGGCGTCAAATTAATATCTAGCCCCCTACATAAATGGCAAGGGGTGTCTGATGAATATGCTGCTGAACAATTCGATGCGGCCATGATAGAATAGGAAGATGGTCAATCACTACCTAGCTCATGACCCATACTAAATATTGGTAGCCAAAATACTAAACATGAAGAGAAAATTGTAAAAGTCCCTTAAGACCATAGTTAAGAAAGAAATCTTCAACAAAGACATAATTAGCCAGGGAGTTTGCAAAGTGATTCCATTGTTGGGGAATCAAATGGCAAGTCACTACCTCAAAGATCTCAAGGGTGTCCAAGGTTATATGATGGTATATCATTAGAATGGGATCCCTCACACTATAGATTCCATTTAATTGGTTGATCACTAACTATGAATTTCCTTTTACTAATAATCCACAAATGCCACCACCTCTTGCTAGATTTAATCCCATAAGCATTGCCTTGTATTCTACCATGTTACTTGTAAAAGCAGTTCCTCAATACTCTCCCATTTTTAAAACAACTCGATGATGGGGATCTTTTATGACAACCCCTACACTCACATGCTTAGGGTCCTTGAGAAGCTCTATTAAAATATAATGTGTAAACTAAGGCTTCATTTATGTAATCTACTATGGAAATCAACCTACTTGTACTTATGATAATCGAAGTCTAATCAAGAGAGGGGATGTAAGGCAGGTACAATCCCTCCTTTCTCACTAAACTTGATATACAGATGGTAGTAAGAACTTAATGACAATGATGGCAATAGACTCAAATATGTCACGTAAAAGAGCCATCTTGCCACTCAGTAATATAATAACCCTTACTCCACTAGATCACTTTGCCTTGGTGGAAATACTTCTTTAAATATGGATGCTTAAGATAAGAAATGACTTTGTCAATCGAATAGTCAAAGTACCCTCATCAAGTTTAAGCTAGATCCTAAGGGACCTACAAAGGCACTAAGTCCATTCTCAATCCCCACTACAAGGGAATGGGGGAATAGCAATGGTGATTTGCAATGAAAAATAGGGGTTTTACTATTGGCGTCATTAAATTAAATTAGCAACGCTATTTGTGATACTAATAGCGATGCTTATTGAAGCTAATTGCGACATAAATAGCAACGTTGCTCTGAGAAAAAAAAGGGTCGAAAACCCGAGCACGACATTTGCCGTAAACATTTTTGAGAGAGCAAGAGAGAGAGAGCGAGAGAGATTGTTTCATTGAGAGGGAGAGGGAGAGAAAGAGAGAAAGAGAGAAAGAAGGAGAGCTCCTCATGGGCATTGTCACCACCACCACCTCCATATGCAAAGAAGAGGGAGAAGTGCATAAGAGGTAGTCGTGAAGATGAAGAGGAAAAGAATTCATCCTTGAGGCTTTGAGGTAGGTACGTTGCCTCTTCTTTCTTTTTTTTGTGTTTTCTTTTTTTCTTTTTTTGTAACAAGATGAAAGAGAGAGAGAAAGATAGGAAATGAGAGACGGAAAAGAAGGAAGGAAGAGGAAAATAGAACAAGAGAGACAAAGGGAGTAAAGGTAACAAAGAAAGAGAGGAAGAGAGAAATGAGATATAAAGGAAGGGAGAGGTTTTTCAATGTCCTTATTTTATAATTTTTTCATTTTCTATAATTGGTTTTGATTGTAACGAGATGTGTTGAGTGAAAGTGGAGAGGGAAAGAAATAGAGAGAAGAAGGGAGGGAAAGGAAAAGAGAGTAGAAATGAGAGTGGGGAGGGAAGATGGGGGAGAGAAACAAACAATGAGAGAGAGATGGGGGGAGAGAGAAACAAAGAAGGATGAAGGGAGGCAAATAAAAAAAGGAAAAGAGAGAGAGAAAGAGGGGTGGGGAGAGAAATAGAGAGGGGGATAGATAAAGACAAAAAAGATAGGGAGATAAAAGGAATGGACAAAGAGTTATGCTGGGAGGCAAGCAAATAAAGGGATAGGGAGAGAAAGAGGAGTGGGAAGAGAAATAGCAAGGATGATAGATTAAAGTAGATAAAGATAAAGAGAGGGGACAGAAAATGAATGGAGAGAAGTAGAGAGATGGTAGAGAGAGAGAAACAATGGGAGAGAGAGGAGGGAAGGCAAACAAAGAAAGAAAAATGGAGAGTGAAAGAGGGGTGAGGAGAGAAATAAAGAGGGTAGAGAGAAATTAATGAATCGAGAGAAATAGAGAGATGGTAGAGAGAGATAAATAATGAGTGAGAGAAACAATGAGATGAAAGGAGGAAAACAAAGAAAGGAAAAGAGAGAGAGAGAAAGGGGGTGCGGAGGGAAATAAAGAGGAGAAAAGGAATGGTGGAAAATATAAGAATAGAGATTGAGAAAGATAAGTAGAGATTAAAATGGAGGAAGATCATCAATGAGATGAACAGAAACATATTGTTTGCGATAACATAAACCAAATGGAGAATGATGATGGTCGTGATGTCCAAGATCATGATGCCTATCCTAATCAGCATGTCCTATATCCTTGCGCTCAATGCTATCTGGCAATCAAACGAAAGCGTTGCTTGTCCATAGAACATGTATGATGCTTCCGGCAAGTTTCAATCGGAGATTATTGACTAGGCAATATCACAGTAAAAAAAAGTGTGTATCAATCATGCTTTACATTCGCAAAGTAATTGAATATCATATACAAAAATATTAGACATGCACTAAAAAATTATATAGAGAGATGATACTTCATCCCAATGAATGCACCTATTGTGGCATGTTAGAAGAGTTCGTAGGCATGTGATGAATGGAGTGTCTAAACCGATACACCAATTGGGGGGCATAACGCAAAATACACCCTTGATACTAGAGGATAGAATGGGCCTTTTATATCTTCCTCCAATCTTGGAGCTTGAGATGGAGGCAATGATCGATGCATTACTACCCACGGATGTTGAGTCATCTAATCGACCAAGAGAGAAAGTATCCATACCATTATATGATGGGTGCCGAGTATCTTGCATAAAGATGCTTCTTGCATTCCTAATAAGTGTGCAAGCAAAGTATGGGTGGAGCGATGCGAGTGTAACCGAGTTATTCAGATACATTCTACGCTCCTTGATTTTTTTGACTCTATTATAAAAAACACTTCTTGTGCTCTTCAAGGTTGCTTCTGATTTTTTTTCAAGTTGATAAAGTATCATATATTACCACCTGGAAATACGATGCTTGAGTCCTGTGATGATGCATGGTTAGTGTTACAAAAGCTCGGCATGGACTACAACAACATCCATGCAGGTATCAACGATTGTGTGCTATTTGGAGGAGACTACAAGACCATGGAGACATGTCCAAAGTGTGGTGCTCATAAGTATCGATAGGACTTGCAAGGGCAAACCATCTCTTAGAAGGTTCTTAGATACTTTCCACTTATACCGCGTATATGTCGCATATATGTCACATGTTTTAATGCATCAAGCATGGTGACCTTGATAATGTGGCATGCACAAAATAGATCCATAGATGGAGTCCAATGAATATCAGCAGATTCATGTGCATGGAGCCACATTGACTCTACCTTTCTAGGCTTTACACAATAGCTAAGGAATCTTTGCCTCAGTCTTACTATGGATGTCATGAATCCATTTTGGTCTCCACTTAACTTCTTACAATGTGTGGCATGTGGTCCTTGTTAATTAACTTATTGAGGATTGTGGCAATGGGTTAAGCTTCTTGCATGATAGAGTAGTGAGAGTAGAAATGGAGAGCTAGAAGACCATGTCAATCGACATGGGATGCCACCTCTAGCATACTCTAAGAAGACATAAATTGCACACAATAATGAAAAATACTCTCAACAAGTACATCCCATGCCTTGAGGATGAACAGTGTTGGATATACGTTCTCACCACTCTAGAATTACCATTCACAAAAGAGAATGACTATAAAAATCATTTGAATGGATGATTTAGTGCATATGGCCAAGCCCAGTATAGTTGGACTAACAATGCATGTCCTCCTGATGAACATAGAACCTACTCAAGCTTGAGTCAAGTAAGTCACTATTCCTACCAATCACCAAGAGATGAGAAAATTCTTCACTTTGTGTGGAGATGATATCTAAAGGGAAATATTAGGGCCCACTTGCTCATTTTCAAGGAGGTTCCTCAATGATAAGAATGGAGGTGGACCAGGCTACACCAAATACTATTTTACTATCATAACCCCAAGGGGTGTACCTATTAAAAAAATCTATATAATGTTCATTAAATCATATCAAGAAATACTCTTTCTTTACATGCTATAAGGCTATAAAATGATCCCTTTAACTTTTAAACTTATGGGATTTTTTGAAGCTATAATAAAAAAACCCATTTTATAAATATAATATTGTAAAATTTACTAAATCAAATAGCCTTTCCTTTGAACTCACATGGTATCTTACATGTTCTATAAGGTGTACTCCCCAGGATCATAACAACTTAATGGTGTTACACATGGAACCAAAAGATCATAAGGACGAAGGATTTAGTGATATTTGGATAGGAATTTTCCAAAGATGATAGTGAGGATGAGGATAATAAATCTGCTTTAGATTATGACTCAAATGGTAAAACAATAGAATGCATAGGGGATCCCAAGAGACTATAAGCAGATGTAGAAGGGGTGAGAGTAAAGTCAGAATTGAAAAACAAGAGGGGAGAGAGCTAAAGAAACCAAGAGTGCACACATACACATATGGTCTTGATCTAGATCAGTGGCTAAGAAAATATATTTTTCTTTATCTATTTAAACTATTGGACTTTAGGCATTTTTGCAACTCATGAAAAATTTTACACTAGTAACTCTTGCTTTTGCTTGAATCTAGCAACGAGCATGCTCTACACTTAAAATTTGACAGAGAATGGTTGGATAAGATTTCCCATTGCCTATTGGAGAGAGGTGGTATGTAAAAATGGTTGTAAAAGAATATGCCCCTCTCAAGTAGTGTGGATTTGATTATCCCCTTGTAAAGCTCTTCACCAACACATGCATGGATGATATTTCAAACATCTACAACACATTCCAATGACTACTACTCCTTGAGATTTGATAGATACAAGTCTATTGACATAAAATGGTCTTATTAGTTACAAGATGAGGAAGAAACATAAATATTCACTCATACTAGAAAGTAGATGCAAGAAAATTACACTAAGAACTCTGTTTATGGAGAGGGATATTAGTGACATTGGGCTTAAGCTAAACATGCTGCATACACACTTCTTTGACTGTCCTCTTGGGGCCACAAAACCTTAAATTTGTTATCTTGTCCAATATAGCTTGATAAGAAAGGGTTGGCTATGAGGATATGTTTCACTTTTTTTGCTACATGATTATCCAATCCCCCTTTATTATTTATGGTCAGGGAAACTCACTTGTCTTGCTCATCAAGCAAATTATAAGTGACTATGGACTCGATGGAAGCACTAGAATTGTTTTATTGAGAGAAGACGCCTCCATGGAGTAGGAAGATGGAGAGTAGAAACATGCAGTGGACTGGAGACGAAAAAAAGAGAAAATCCAAGGGCTATGGAGTGGAGGAAAGAAAGGAGGAAATGAATATTAAAAGATTAAAACAAGAGAGTTCCAGCATCCTTATTCTCTCTTGATAAAGAAAAGAGTGAAATGCTATGGGAAAGCATCACTATCGAAAAATGACAATCAGTCCAACCCATGTCAAAGAAACTAATAATTAATCAAATTTAATGCTAGAAAGTCACAATTACTCCAGCTATTTCAATAAAGCTTAAAATTTTAAAATTTCCAAAATTATTGTTCAACATAATTGAAATAAATTTCAAAAACAAAGTTTTAGAATGGAAGGCTTCTCATGTTTTTCGGAGTGTACCCTTTGTCTACATGTTGAAAGGATTGGCCATGTACTCAAGCCTTGACCTCTAAGAAATATAACTTTAACTATACCTCTAAGACATCCTTCATGTCCAAACTTGCCCTCAAGGTATTATAGTTTGTACTCTCTCATCTAGATCTCCTTGAGGTAGAACTTAGCCATGCACTCAAGCTTGGCCTTGAGAGCAAGATAGTTTAGTCTCTCTTTTGGAGATCTCCTTATTGTAGAGCTTGGCCATTTTCTCCTACCTAGCATTGAGGGAAAGACTATTCCTACTCTATTTGGATACCTCTTTGGAGGTAGAGCTTAGCCATGCCCTTAAGCCTCTAATTGAGGCCGAGATAGTTTAGAATAGATGTTAGAAATCTTCTTGATGTAGAGTTTGGCTCTATGCTCATGCTTAGTCTAAGGGCAAGATAATTTAAACTCTCTCTTCAAGATTCCCTTGTGGTAGAGCTCAGTTAGGTCTCTTTGGGGATAGAGCTTGGTCATACACACAATGTTGCCCTTGATGGAAAGATAGTTCAAATCTCTCATGGTGATCTCTTTGGGAGAATAGGTTGGCTCAACCCTCATCCTAAGGTCAACATACTCTCAATTATGCTTTGGACATATCCTTCTGGTAGAGAATTTCCATGCATTCAAGCCTAGTCTTATGCAAGTTGGTTTTCTCCCTATCTTGGAGATCTTCCTGATATAGAGGTTTGGTCTCCAAGCAAGATATTTTCAACTATCCCTCGAAGCCCTCCTTGATGTCCAACCTTGACATGAGGGTAACATAGTTTGAACTCTCTCATGTTGATGTCCTTGAAGTAGAGCTTAACTTTGCAGTAAAGCCTCAGCCTAAGAGCAAGATATTTTAGTCTCTATCACTTTAAATACATAGTGTCTTGACATCCACCCCCTCTAAACCTGCACATCCTTCGGCATGTGCCACTTACTCTTCTACAAGATCAAGGTCTTCATCATCTTCTGTTGAGATATCGAGCTCCACTCGTGATATGCCAGGGTGATCATTGTGCATTTATGTCACCGACTTGTCAGTTGTAGATGCGGTTGGTACACCGCCCATGAATAATAGCTAGATGACAGCTATCCTTATCTACTCTAGTTCGTGGCTCAGTTAGTATGCCACCTTAGTTAGTTGAGTTTGGTTTGAGACCCATATATAGGGTTCTTCTATTTCTTTGTATGAGAGTTCTTTTTGGCTTACACAACTAAGAAGAGGAAAACTGTTTTCAGCCTCCACCCTTGTGTGTATTTCCCCCATTGTGCAAGCAAGAAAGCTACAAGTGAGACTCCTTCCTTCTCTCCCACAATCTTGACATGGTATCAGAGCCTTGTTCGTGGTAAGGAGCTCAAGAAAGCAAGCCAAGCTCATGGTGTTCTGGTAAGAGGAGCAGTGTTGCTTTCATTTTCTGTTTTGGGAGCAAATCTCTGCAGGTAGCACAGCCGGAAATTGCAAGAGTGCATTGTCTCAGGTTGAGACGCCATTCGCGGTGAAGCAAGAGGGCAGTATATGCTGCGGGAGAGGGCTTTAGCCTTTGGCGACCTTGTTTTTTTTATTTGAGGCCATTTCGGGGCCTGTTTTGGAGGCGGAAGTTTTCTGCACGCACTCAGGAAAAGGCCCAGTTTTATGCTGTGCAGCCACTGTTCTACAGGTCGGTGAAAAGTTACTGTAGAAATTGCATCGTATGCTTGTGCGTAGAGACATTGGGAGTTACAGAATCATCCCTGTTGCCTGTTGATGCAAAATCGTCACTAGGAAGTGACTGTGTGGTCAAATACCACTTTCGTCAATTTTGCAGATTTGCCTTTGTGAGGCTGAAGCTGTGTTCTTTGCAGTGACATAATTTTTTGCAGTGTTCTGTAATGGTGTCTGATTCTCTCTCACAGATTGTCACTGAAAAGCTTGACAAGAACAACTGCAAGCATGGAAGTTTAGAATGATGAATTTCCTTATGGGAAAAGGATATTGGGAATTTGTTGCAGGAAATGAAGAAGAACCAGTTCTTCCTGATGTTCCCAATCAACAGCAAATGCAGGCATTTAAAGCATGGCATGAGAGAGCCAGGAAAGTTATGTACTGGCTGTCTATCAGCATTTCAGACTCTATGATTGTGCATATTCAAGATGCAAGTACGCCAAAGGAGGCATGGGATACTTTGTCAAAAATGTATAGCACAAATACGCAAGCCAGGAAAATGCAGCTCAAGCAAGAGTTGCACAATGTGCAAAGAGAAAGTATGAGCATCAATGACTACCACATGAAGGTGAAGAAGATTGCAGATGCACTTGCTTCCATTGGGTCGCCAGTGGAAGATGATGATTTAGTCTCAGTGACCTTGAATGGTCTAGGAAAGGATTATGCACAGTTTCGAACATCCATTTCCGTCCATGAAAGATTTCCTGATTTTGAGGAGTTGATTGCTCTTCTAATTTCTGAGGAGCAGAGAAATGGTGGTGCATCTTCTTCAGGAGGAACTTCAAAAGAAGCTATCTTCTACTCAAATGCTGGAAGAGGTAGAGGCAGAGGTAGAAGAGGCCGATATAGAGGCCGTGGTAGAAATCAAAATATGCAGCAAACTCAAGAAAACCAGTCCTATGGAGGAGGACGTGGTAACTCTAGAGGCAGGGGGAGCCAAAGAGGTCGTGGTGGATGGCAAAGAGGCCAAAATGCAAACAGTAATGTTGAATGCTACTACTGTGGTAAAATGGGTCATATGGCTAAAGACTGCTATAAAAAGCAGAATGACATCATAAATGGAAAACTGCAACAAGGGAATTATGCATCTTCTAGTAGACAGGGTGATGACAGAAATGAGCATTTGTTTATGGTGCAGCACATGAACAATTCTGTGACAAGTGCAGAAGAAAGCAATGATGTATGGTATGTTGACTCAGGTGCATCAAACCACATGACAGGTCATGCAGAATGGATGGAGGATTCAAGGAAAATGGAAAAACCAGGATTTGTGGAGACTGGTGATGATATTGCACATCCTATTGTGCAGATTGGAAAAATTCCTTTGTCTATGCAGGATGGGAAAAAGAAATACCTGTCCGATGTATTTCATGTCCCGAATATCACCAAGAATCTGGTTTCTGTTGGTCAAATGGTTGAGCAGGGCTTGCAGGTCAAATTTAATCCTCATGGATGCTTTGTTGAGGATATGAAAAATAAAGGTCGCTTGATAGCAAAAGGAAAGAAGAAGGGCAGAATGTTTACATTGGATGCAGACATGTCTGAATTGAGTGCAACAATGTTTGCACATGGGACCGGTGTAGTTGCAAATATTGATATCTGGCATAAACGCATTGGTCATGTTAATGTACAGTGACTTAAATCAATGCAGGCCCAAAATATTGTTGCAGGATTGCCCAAATTCAAGGTTGCAGAAATGCATAAGGTATGTGAAGCCTGTCAATTTGGAAAACAGGCAAGGAAACCATTTCCTAGACATGTTCAAGAGAGTGAGAAGCCATTGGAATTAATCCACTCTGATGTGTGGACTACTAAAGCTGCATCTCCTGGAGGGTGTCATTATTTTGTCACTTTTATTGATGACTATAGCAGAAAAGTTTGGGTGTATTTTATGAAAAAGAAAAGTGAAGTTTTTGGGCATTTCAAAACTCTTAAAGCTATGGTTGAAAAAGAAACAGGCCTGTAGATAAAATGCCTAAGGTCAGATGGAGGGGGAGAGTACCTCTCAAATGAGTTTGCAAGGTTCCTGCAGGAGCATGGCATAAAGCAGCAATATTCATGCAGTCATACCCCACAACAAAATGGAATTGCAGAAAGGAAAAACATGCATATTGGAGAGGTATCTCGTGCCATGCTCAATGAAAAAGACTTGCCAGATTTTTATTGGGCTGAAGCAGTTGCTACAGCAGTCTACATAATGAACAGGACTCCCACTGCAGCAATACATGAAAAGACTCCAGAGGAGAGGTATACTGGTAGGAAACCAGATATTTCTCATTTGAAAATTTTTGGTTGCATTGCCTATGTACATGTGCCAGATGAGTTGAGATCCAAGTTGGATCCAAAAGCTGAGAAGTGCATCTTTATTGGTTACTCCCTGCAGCAAAAAGGGTATAGATGCTATAACCCTTCTAGTCGTAAGTTTACAGTGAGCAGAGATGTTGTTTTTGATGAGGTGAGTAGCTGGTATAAACCAGTAAATGTGATTGATGATGTAGATGCACAAAATGGTAATGTTGCATAAAATTCACAGCAGCAGTCACAAAATATTAGTGGACCTGGAGCGTCCTCTAGCAGTGGTTCACATTCTTCGCCATGGACAGGCAGATTGAGATCAGGAGAATCTTCTCAAAGCAATGCAGATAGTGGTATGCAGGTATCACGAAAAGGAAAAGAGAAGGTTGA
This sequence comes from Lygodium microphyllum, assembly GCF_053477565.2. Taxonomy (NCBI): domain Eukaryota; kingdom Viridiplantae; phylum Streptophyta; class Polypodiopsida; order Schizaeales; family Lygodiaceae; genus Lygodium; species Lygodium microphyllum. Next base: position 82,091,270 of record NC_141155.1, read on the forward strand.
TCAGCCCATGTTTGATGTGAATGCAGGTCACTCTTATGTGGATGGTGAATCCAGTGGCTCAGAACAGAGCATTGATGATGAGTTGGGTATTCCTTCTATTGTTACACCTGGAGTAAGGAAGACCAGGGATGTTTTGAGAGCACCTGGGAGTGAACCTACTTTGCGCAGGTCTACGAGAGCTAGGTATCCTGTGGATAGGCTGAAATATGATGGATTTACAGCCATTCACTATGCATATATGGTTAAAGTGATACAGGAACCAGAACCCACTTCTTTTGAGGAAGCCATGGATGAAGAAATGGATGCCTTGGAAGCAAATGCTACATGGGAATTGGTACCTTTGCCTAAAGGTAAAAATGCAATTGGCTGTAAGTGGGTTTATAAGGTGAAGCACAATGCAGATGGTTCTGTGAACAGATACAAGGCAAGATTAGTAGTCAAGGGGTATGCACAAACATATGGCATTGACTATGAGGAAACATTCAGTCCGGTTGCAAGGATGGCAACCGTAAGAGCAGTCATTGCTATGGCTGCATCAAAGGGATGGTCTTTACATCAGATGGATGTAAAGAATGCCTTCTTGCATGGTGATTTGCAAGAAGAGGTCTATATGGAGCAGCCACCAGGTTATGTGCATGCTGTTTATCCTGAGTTTGTTTGCAGGTTGAAGAAAGCCTTGTATGGCTTGAAGCAAGCACCTAGAGCATGGTTTGACAAGATAGGACAGTATCTTGTCACTATTGGCTTTCAGATTTCCAAGGCAGATTTCTCACTTTATGTAAGAAAAACAGAGAAAGGTGTTATGCTACTTGTCATTTATGTTGATGATTTGATTATGACAGGTGACAGTGATGAAGATATCCTTCATGTGAAAATGCTATTGAAGCAGAAGTTTGAGATGAAGGATTTGGGAGAGCTGCGTTATTTCTTGGGCATTGAGGTGATTAGATCACCAAGTGGGATACAGCTCTTGCAGAGGCAGTATGGATTGGACATGCTGTCCAAATATGGGATGCCAGGCTGTAAGCCTATTTCAGTTCCTTTGGAGCAGAATGTGAAGCTGAGCACAGATGCAGGTGGGCTTCTAGAAGACCCTACTATGTACAGACGCATAGTAGGAAGTTTGATTTATATGACTATTACCAGGCCAGATTTGAGCTATGTTGTTGGATTGGTAAGTCAGTTTATGCAGGCTCCAAGGAAACCACATTTGGATGCGGCTAGACGCATACTCAGGTATGTGAAGTCCACATTGTAGTATGGACTATTTTATGAGACTGGGGTTCAGATACAGTTGCATGGATACACTGATGCTGATTGGGCTGGTAGCATTTCTGATAGACGATCTACCAGTGGATATGTATTCTCTTTTGGGAGTGCTGCAGTCACTTGGAGCAGCAAGAAACAGCCTACAGTTGCCTTGTCGAGCACAAAGGCTGAGTACAGGGGTGCAACAATGGCTGCATGTGAGGTAGCTTGGTTGCATAAGCTACTTTATGATATGCATCAGTCTACAGATGGGCCAGTTGTCATTTATTGTGACAACATGAGTAGTATACACTTGGCAAATAACCCAGTCTATCATGCTAGAACAAAGCACATTGAGGTGCATTATCACTATATGCGGGAGAGGGTTTTACTAGGTCTTATTGATCTAGTTTATGTCAGCACAGAGGATCAGGTAGCTGACATATTCACGAAGGCATTGGGCGCAGAGAAGCTGCGTAAGTTCAGAGACCTGCTTGGTGTGCAAGAATTGGGATTGAGCTCGAGGGGGAGTGTTGAGATATCGAGCTCCACTCGTGATATGCCAGGGTGACCGTTGTGCATTTATGTCACCGACTTATCAGTTGTAGATGCGGTTGGTACACCGCCCATGAATAATAGCTAGATGACAGCTATCCTTATCTACTCTAGTTCGTGGCTCAGTTAGTATGCCACCTTAGTTAGTTGAGTTTGGTTTGAGACCCATATATAGGGTTCTTCTATTTCTTTGTATGAGAGTTCTTTTTGGCTTACACAACTAAGAAGAGGAAAACTGTTTTCAGCCTCCACCCTTGTGTGTATTCCCCCATTGTGCAAGCAAGAAAGCTACAAGTGAGACTCCTTCCTTCTCTCCCACAATCTTGACATCTTCTATAACCTTTGAAGCTTCTTCTTCTTCAATATCATGCTTTGTCTCTTCATCTTCAAGCTTTTTCTCTTCATATTCCTTAGATTCTTTTCTCTTGACTATCTTGATTCTTTTACCTACAGCTTGAACCCTAAGCTTTGTCCCATTTAGTTCACACAAGGTATATGAAGCATTGTCAAAAACTTGTATCACAATGTATGGTCCAAACCACCTCTTGGATACCTTCGTGAGTGTGTTGTGCAGACTATTCAAACTATTGTCATATACCAACACCCAATCACTCTCTTCAATAGCTCTGGGTATTAACCACTGTCTCCAAAATATACCCCATCATATAATCCTATAATCATCTTATCATCTTGCAATAAACTTTGCCCTTTCCTCGGAGGTCTCCTTGGGCCATGCACTCATTGAGGTATTAGTAGTCTTCTCAATGTGCTCAAGCTTACCTCAATGTTGTCTCTCTCTCTTGGATCTCTCTTAGAGGCAGAGCTTGGCCATTTGCTCAAGCTTGGAGCACATGGCCATCATCCCTTTGAGGAGGTAGAGCTTGGCCATGTGCTCAAGCTTATTGCAAAATATCTCTAGGATCTCTTCACGGAGTCTTAACTTTGGCATGGGCTTAAGCTTATATGAACTTCTTGCTTGAGACCTCTTTGAGGAAGAGGTTTCCCATGTACACAAGGTTACAATAACCCTCTCCTTGAGATCTCTTGGAGGAATATAGCTTGGTCTAAGGATTAAATAATTTTTATGTGTAAAGTAGTTTCTACTATAAAATTATTTTCTAGATCTCTATGAGTAAAGCTATGCCTACGGCTCATTTTAATCCTCTCTTATTTCCACTAAAAATTCACATATAGCTACCAATAATTGTGTCTTCCAAAATCCAAGCATGGATTTTCCAACACTAAGATAGGTCACTAAACGTCGCCAAGGTTCAAGAAGGCCACCCATATAGTACAAATCCTATCTCTTTCCTTATCCTCATGCATCATGTTGGTTCCCAACCTAGCTCGTACTAGATGATTAGCACACCACAAAAACAAGTCCTTGCCATCCACATAGAGTCAACTCAAGTATAACTTGAATCCTAAAGGAACACATACCTCATTAAAATTTTACATCAACTATGAGTTTTACATTCAAAAATAACAACCAAGTTATTACTTTGAGATTCAAAGTATCAACCACTTATCAATTATTCAACTATATATAACTAAGTTATTAATTAACTACATATCTATCTCTCTCACTCACTCATGCACACACACAAATACTCTCTTTGTGATTAAATATTTACTAGATCAATCATACTAATTGAAATAAATTTATATTGAATTGACTACCTATCTCATCGAGTGTGTGTGTGTGTGTGTGTGTGTGTGTGTGTGTGTGTGTTTCCCTCAATATTGACTAATACACCAAGCTATCACTAACTAATAGTAACTTAGTAATTAGTTAACAGAAAGCACATTTTATTTGACTATAAATAATATTTTACTATATCTAAACTACAATAAAGTAATTAATATCAAATTATATTGAATTCACACACACATTTTTGACTAATTCAGCAAGCCATCAGAAACTAAAAGACATCATAACAAACAAATTAATTTGGTAAGTAATTAATTAACGAATACTGATAGTTCAGTATTAAGTAAGCAGCAATAAGAAATTAGTTAGCTGACTCTAATAGTTAGGATGTTAACTAATTAGTTATTATTAGTTAAATTAATACTTAACTACTAATACTAGTCAGTTATGGATAGTTAAGTTGTTAATTAACTAATTAGTTACGGTTAGTTACGATTGATTATACTAATTAATTAATATTATCATTGGTTGGAATTTCTTCGATCTAATGGATCAATGATTGGATTCTGATTAGATTTAGTGTCGTCATTCACTGCAATTCCAGGTAAATTGTCAATGGATCTAACGAACCGAGACACGAGCACAAACTGAGACAGATTGATGCTTTATAAAATTTGTCGATAACTAAGACACGATCACGACGTGAGATAGATTGATGCTTTTTAAGGTTTATCGACAACTCAGACACGATTACGAGCTGAGATAGATGATACTTTATAAGGTTTGTTGAGACTAACTAAGCTTGCTTGATGATGCTTTATAAGGTTTTTCAATAATTTTCACCTCATGAATGGCGTCGGTGTTTCCCTCTTCTCGTTGGAATTTTGGTTTTTCATTTTGTTGTTGGAAAAGCAGCAAAATCAAGAAAAAAACAACCACACTATTGCACACTTGCTTACTCATAGGAACCATCATTCATAGAGAGACCTAGTTAGAGCTAACCTTCTACCAAGTAAGATGTTCTGGCGAGAGGGTCCCTCACATCTTGTGGAGTAATACTAAGGTTGGCCCTTTGCTATCTCATATGTATATAAACCCTATTCATTTAATGGGCTCAAATTTCCAAGCTATTGTGCATAAGTGCTACTAAAGTGGCTAAAGCTTGAAGAGCGTGTCTAATATGCATTGTTTTCATTACCAAGACTCGGCTCAAGGTGTGAATCATGATTAACTAGAGATGTAAGAGTAGATCATGTTACCTTGCACCTAGATTTGAAGAATTAAGACCATGGATTGACCCCTCTATCCCTATCATGTCTAAATCTGAAATCAAGTCCAAATAAGAGCCAAACACATCCTGCTTTCTTGCAGCACTAAAGATCTCACTAAAATGTGATCCATTATAGCTCCACATTTATTGAAGACTGAGGTTTCAATGCTTGTGGTAGGTTAGTAGAGACACCTCAATCTCAAATGGATTGGCACCCACCAAGCCTACTCCACATTTGTTGAAGACTAAGGTTTCAATGTATGTGGTAGGTTAGTAGATGGCTAAACCCCTAATAACATCCACAATTGTTAACCACAATGCAAAGAAAGTAAAAAGAAATTAAAAAGATGCAAGTCAAAGTAGAAAAAGGCGGTACTAACTGAAGAAATAGGAGGAAAAAAAGCCAAAAGCACAAGGGAAACCTTAAAAGTTTAGGGCAAGCGCAAAAGAGGAAATGCACATTTTAAATATAAAAGCACACCCTAAATCTTTTTAAAAGAACAATAGGCTCCCTCCTGTGCAATTTGTAAATGTAGATCGGCATGCGTGAAGGAACAATGTAAATACGAAGGGAATAGGGAAACATGACCTAGTAGGCTAAAATGGCCGGTTAGGTTAAAAAGGGATGGGCTCCCAAGGGGAGTAGGGCATGTATAAAAATATAAAAGTGAATGAAGAAGCTCATTCTTGTGTCTGGCCAAAACTAGCTCTCCTCCTCCTCCTCCTCTTCTTCTTCTTGGTCTTGCTTGCTTGAACTTGTGCTTGAGAGAGGGAGTGCAAGGGAGTGAGGGAGTGAGTGTTTGAGGGTGAGGGACCGTGGTGAAGCTCTCCATTTCACTACAAGGATTTAAGCCTATAGCAACGACGGGTAGCGACGTCGCTATTTGCGTTGCTATTTGCGTCACTATTTGCGGTGCAAATAGATATGCTCCACAGGGAAAAAAACAGGCCGAAACCGAGCGCGGCTTTATTTTGCATTTTTGTGTTTTGTGTTTTGAGAGCAAGAGCGAGAGAGAGAGAGAGCGACCATCGTGAGAGAGGGAGAGGAAAAGACTTGTCGCTGCTGCCGCGACCGCCATTGTTCGCGAAGGAGAGGAGGAGCCTTCATCGCGAAGAGGAGCCGCCCCACAGTCACCATATCTCATCGGTGAGTCTCCCTCTCTCCTTCTTTTGCTTGTTTAAGGTTTAAATCACTTTCTCTTTTGCTTGTTTAGGAGAGGAAATGAGAGAGAAAGAGAGGGAGAGGGAGAGGGAGGAAGAGTGCATTCTCTCTCTCCCTCTCCCTTTTGCTTTTGGAGAGTGTTAGGATATATTGTGAGAGAGAGAGGAAATGAGAGAGAAAGAGAGGGAGAGGGAGAGAGAGGGGGAGGAAATAAGAGAGTGAGAGAAAGAGAAAGAGATGTATACTCAAATGGATAGCTTTATGGAGATGTATGTCTACTCAAATGGATAGCTTTTGTCTACTCAAGATGTAGTCCACCTGTGTGTGTATATATTGGAATGATAACATATCCATGATTATGGTAATGGTATGCACTTTGCTTTTTTTATGGGTACCATTACATCGACTCCTTAAGAGGGCTAAAAATTGGTCATACACTTTATAAAGTCTAATTAGGAGATTTAAGATGCACAATAATGGACTTATTGATAATGGTATGCAATGTGCTTTACCATGGGCCACGTACATTGGTGACTCTTTAAGATGGCTTAAAATTGGTCATATCCTTCATAATGTCCAAGTAGGGGATCTAATTGTGATATGCATAATTCTTTGTTTTTGTATTAACTTTATAGGCATAACAAATTAGTAATCATGCCAACTAGTCAACGGAAGGACTAAAAGAAAATGATCCCCTAGCTAATGGTCATTATGGTACTTCATCAAAATGAACCCAAAAGTATTGCCATAGAAGAAGAATCCCTTAAATTGAGCATAGGATATTTTCTTCAAAGGTTATGACTATGAGTATAATTGATTGGAACAAATTTTATAACTATGGTACACACACACACCCCCCCAAACAGGCACAAAATTTTTTACTATTTGATATTGTCTTTGACATGGTAACCTTGTATTACATTGTTGCATTTGATGTCTTCCAATCATTACAATAAAAGTTGATAAATTTTATAGGCGGCATTAATTTTTACACATGGACCTAGGACAAAAAAACCACATTACTAAGATGCTTTTTGTTGAGATTGGTTTATTATTAGACTAAGAGATCCTCAATGATACTCATAAATTTTCTATACCATCAATGTTGATGTTGTGCTAGAAAGAATATATGAATATATGGATAAGTGTACGTAAGCATATAGAATTTACTTGACATCTTGATATCCCATAACTAGGGTGTACGCTGACACATATCACTACTTCATGATATTACTTCACACACACACATGCACACACACGCACACGCACACGCACACACACACGCACACGTACACACACATACGCACATGCACACACACACACACACACACACACATATCACTACTTCATGATATTACTTCACACACGCACACGCACATGCATACGCACACGCACACACATGCACACGCACACGCACACACACACACCCACATGCATTATTAATGCATATTATGATATATATGTAACATTGAGTAGAGCCCCTCTAAGATACTCAAAGCCCTCTAGTGCAGTTGTATAACTAATCCTATGTGTCAACAAAATGAGACTAAGAAAGAACTATGATGAAACAAAGTGGAAAGTGATATTCATCAATGGCACCTAGGATTACTTATACAACTAGGATTTGTTGACAAAGTTGTATTTTGTTGACTAGGATTACTTATACTCAAAGCCCTCTAGTGCAGTTGTATAAGTAATCCTAGTAGAGCCCCTCTAAGATACTCAAAGTACATAACCTAGAGACCGTAGCTAGGTATATAAGGTATAATGGCCATACAAGAAGACACCTCAATAATTGACTGATCACCACTAAATCCCAAAGAAGAATTGTGTTCCATCCCCTTCAACTCTATATTCACCTCATGAAGAACTTCATTAATCATAGCATCCTTGTCACCAATCTTTTTGTTGCAATGATGAAGTAACATATTCATCACTTTTCCTTTTAGCATCTAAGGCATTATCAAATCTTTTAGTCAAGTCCAAACATTTAGTCTTCAACTTATGAACCTTATGAACCAATGCCTTTTTTTTCTACAATAATGAATAATTATCTACTGGGACAAACAAATCCTTGAGCATGGTATATGGCCGAGATATAACATCAATAAATCTCTCAACTACTATGTCCCATGCATTTTTTACATCAATCAGCAAAGCATTTCTTATATCTTGAAGTTTAGATTTCAACACCATGGATGCATCAATATCAACCTCAATGTTTTTCAAAATTTGTTTCTCAACCTCTTGCAAAGGCTAAAACCTCTCAAGCAAGAGCTTATGGTCAACTTGCAACTTGACATATATCTCCATAAAGCTATCCATTTGAGCCTCGTTTTCCCAAATTGTATTACAAGTCATTAAATTGTTTGTTGTAACATAGACAAGATGGAAAACGAAGAAGGTCCTATTGTTCAAGATCGCGAGGCGTATCTTAATCAGCGTGTCCCATGTCCTTGCTCTTAATGCAAGTTGGCAATTAGACGAAAACGCCGATTGTCTATAGAACACGTATGATGATTTAGCGAGTTTCAATATGAGATCATTGATCAGGCAATTGCAGATTTTCAGCAAACGGTAATTTGAAGTTAATATCAATCATGCATTGTACTCACAAGCTAATTGAATACCATATACAATAAGATTGGGTCGTGCTGGCAAAATTTCTATCCAGGGAGGTGATGTCTCGTTCCAAGGGGGAGTGCACCCTTTGCGGCCAATTAGAAGAGTTCCTCGGCGTGCGATGGATGGAGTGCAGGAGCCAATCCACCACTCGCAAGGCCAATCTATACCGTCAATGCCAGAGGAGACATGAAACCTTCGAGACCTACCTACAATCTTGGAGCGTGAGATGGAGGCAATGATCGATGCATTGATTCCTATGGATGTCGAGACTTCTGATCTGCTTAGAGAGGAAGCATCCATACCATTATATGATGGGTGCCGAGTATCTGGGTTGAAGACACTGCTTGCACTCTTAAGTGTGCAAGCAAAATACGGGTGGAGCGATATGAGTGTGACCGAGTTGTTCAGGTATCTTATACATACGCTTCATTGTTTTTTTTTTAACACTATTATTACAAACATTTGTGCTTTTTCAAGGTGTTTTATGATTTTTTTCAGGTTATTGAAATATCATATATTACCACCTGTAAATACCATGCCTGAGTCTCGTGATGATGCACGACATGTTTTACGGAAGCTTGGCATGGACTACAATAACATCCATGCATGTATCAACGATTGCTGTCTGTTTCGAGGAAAATACAAGACTATGGAGACATGTCCAAAAGTGTGGCGCTCACAAGTATCGACAGGACTTGCAAGGGCAAACCATCCCTCAAAAAGTTCTCAGACACTTTCCGCTCATCCCCCGCATAAACCACATGTTTCGTACGTCCGGCATGGCGAGCTTGACAACGTGGCATGCGCAGAATAGGTCCACGGATGGAGTTCAATGAATATCAGTGGATTCGCGCGCATGGAGCCACATTGACTCTACCTTCCCAAGCTTTCCGCAAGAGCCAAGGAATCTTCGGCTCGGTCTCGCAATGGATGGTGTGAACCCATTCGGTCTGCGCTCAACTTCTTACAGTGTGTGGCCTATAGTCCTTGTCAACTACAATATCCCTCCATGGCTTTCTACGAAGAAAGGACATCTCATCCTTAGCTTGCTCGTCCCAGGCTGCTACAAAGTAAAAAATATGGATATGTATCTTCGTCCATTAGTCGATGAGCTTAAGATTTTGTGGGAGGAGGGGGTCACTGTGCAAGATATGAGCAGGCGCGATGGTTAGCGGTCAGCCAATATTCGAGCCATTCTCATATGGACGATGCATGACTTTCTAGGATTGGGAGAGTGCTCAGGTGAGCAGGCCTCCGTTTTCGCTGGTAATATCTATATTTTATCTCATTCAATCAAGTATTCACTAGGTCGTGGTGTTGGAATAGGTCTGGTCACCTCAGGTTATCATGCTGTCCATTGTGCGGGCCACAGTTAGACTCCCGAAGGTCACGAACCATGAAGAAGATGGTATATCAAAGACATGCTACTTTCTTGCCGGAGGATCATGAACTCAGGGAAGGTTTCCTTGGACGACCTCCAACACGTATGAATGCCGCAAGCTGGTACGAGCTGAAAATGGTCCACGCGGAATCACATCCAAATGGAATGCGACGGTTCTCAGTTTTCTACGAGTTGCCATATTGAACCCACTTACAGGTCAACCACTTGTTGGATCCCATGCATATTTTCAAGAATGTGGGCAGCTTGCTATGGGACCACATCACAGGAAAGAGAGACACTATAGGGGCATGAATGGATTTGAAGGAGGTAGGTAAGATGGAGGCGCTTTGGCCGCAGTCGAGTGCTGATGGTCACATGCAGCTTCCTCGCGCTCCTTGGGTTTTGTCCACTAAAGAAGAGCGCATTGTGAAGCCAATAATCAAGTCTATCCGCACTCCGATGGGTATGATGCGTTCTCTCAAGTCCACATTTTCTAAAGATGACTAATTATCAAGGCTAAAATCCCATGATTGGCATAAGATATGTCAGGTTTGTACTACGAATGGATTGTAATTAGCGTGGGCATTTTGCTATTTGGAATGTGGCCATTATTCATAATGCTTTCTCATTTGTGGCAGTTTGTACTACCGATCGCGATTGCAGGATGTCTTACTCCAGAAATTTGTGGGGCCATTTACAAGTTGTCGACTTTGGTACAATGGAACTCACAGAAGGAGATTAAGACGTCCTCTATTAAATCCATGAGGCGGGGAGCAGTGGAGACGGTCTGTCTCTTTGAGAAATACATGCCCACCAGCATACTCACGATACAAATCCACCTTCTTGTGCATCTTGTGGACGAAGTGGAGATTGCTGGACCTGTCCATACGCAATGGATGTTCTTCTTGGAGCGCTTCATGAAAACCCTGAAAGGCTTTGTGCGACAATGATCTCGGCTAGAAGGTAGCATGGCCGAAGGTTGGTTGGTGTCTGAGGCGCTAGTGCATATTTCACAATGGCTACCAACGGTGGAACCAGACAATGAAATGCTATGGTCGCTGAAGGGCAATGATAGACTGACTGGAGATGTGGTGGTTGGAAATGGGGTAGAAAAAGAATGGATGCCCCAATGGAAGAGAAGGTGAATTGCTTTTGTATGTTGCACCATGCCTCCATGGAGACGTGGCTCCAAATTGCAAGGCAAGATCGAGAGGAAGCGCGAGCTGAATTTCGATGTAGTACGCGTCATCGACCGATTCGATATCCCGAAGGCATGGAGGAGATGCCGCGGTTTATGTCAACGCGATGGTTGCATGGAGCCTTGACCACAGCATCTCGCGAAGGGACAGAGGTCTCAATGGAGAAGTGGGAATTCTCGAGGAGATGTAGTCCAAAGGTGATGAGGGGTTTAGAATCTGTCGTATCTAAATTTTATATGCGACATCTAATTTGAGTGTTTCAATGTACAATACAAAATATATAGTGCAACGTGGCCGCGCGGACGGCATTTTCGCGTAGAGCATATTGACAAAATGCGCTCCACAATGGACTGTGGTGTCATGGCAAGGTTCGAGCAAGAGAGCCAGCGATGAGCAATGAATCCAAACACGGTTGTGGATGAGATGGAGTATTTTGGGAACTTGTAAAGTATTATTACAGTGGATTACCATAGCTTCTCCATGATACTATTCGATGTGCAGTGGTTCAAAGTGGTACTTGGAGGAGCTAGAGCAACAGTTCGACGAGGTCCATCTGGATTTCCCGAAATAGATTCCGAAAAAAAATGGATGGATTTGCGCGACACCTTTGTGTTGCCAGCCCATTGTGAACAGGTGCATGGAGTCATTTGCTTGCTAATTGTATTACGACATGGTTTATGTCACAATGGTTTGAACTCTCTTGTACGTGTTTGTGAACAGGTAATCTTCTATCCAAACCCCCGATAACCTCGATGGTGGTATGTTATTTCAACTCCCCGAAGTGCGAGAGTATATGATCAAAGCGATGTTCCGAGCATAGATGAAGATAATATGCAAATAGAGGGGTCGATATTGCAAGGGGTGGAGGCCGTCGAAAGCTTGGAGCCAGCATCGGCTAACAATGATGGAAATACAGGAGTCCAAGAATTCTTTGAGAATGAGGCGGACTCATTCTTTTGTGGTGACATGTCTATCGACCATCCAGTGTATGCGGAGTTGTGTCAGGAGATTAACATGGGACCATAGGATACTTCATACTTGGAGCATCCACTTACTCAATTCGTTGACCAATCGCTTATAAGGGTACATAAGATATGCATTTTAAGTGAGATTTTTTTAAAACGATTTATATTACTGTACTTTGTATGATTTAAATTGATTCTTCTAACATCATTTTTTGTCTGTGTAGGTGACATTTTCAGGATGAGTCGAGGGATGAGCGATGAGGAGTTACAGGACATCTTCACATGCATGTCTCTAGACCAGATTGCCAGATTCAGAGATATGGCAAACCAGAAGCTGTCTCATTCTTCATAAGGGTGCTCTGCTAGATCTGCTTCAGCGCGATCAGATGCTTTGGCTTCAAGCAGACGATCTCGACGCTCACGACTTGGGCCATAGGGAGGGAGTGCATCGGGATCAGGGGGATGCTGCTGTGGAGACACGGATGTGGTATCTCCATCTTGTCGTTCAGCTGGAGCTGCATCACCTCCAGGATTTGTCACACCTGTGGGACGTCTACTCCAGTTACTCCGGCTTTTGTGCAGTCGTTTGCAGAAGCAGGTGGCATCCCTTTGGGTGCCACTCTAAGAGAGATTACCCCGTCGGTACACCGGATGTAGAGGGGTCTCCTGGATATTCCCAGGAGCGTGGACGCAAATGGGAGAGGACCCATCTTAGGCAGACTCCTAGGGGTTATGGATATTTGGTTGATAGTAGATTAGGAGCCATCATCATGAATGATCAGGGGAGGAGGGTGATGGCTCGTATGAGAGAGTTGTGCCAAAGTTTTCGGCACAATGTCTTGGATCATTGGAAGAACATACCGGAGGGGAGCAAGGGCTACATAGTAGCATCCTTGCACGAGGAGTTTCCGGTGCTAGCCGCAGTAGATAGATTCTCTACGGGTTGGATGATGGATTGCATGCGTGTATACATGTCACATAGACGATCTGATGCATGCAAGGCAATCAAGAGTGGGGCTGCAAAGCCCGAGTGGTTAGATGCAGATGACTGGCGTTGACTGAGGGAGGAGGCTACAGATTCTCCAGGACGTTGGAGTCAGCAGCACAAGGTGGCGAGGGCACGACTCGAGGCTGGAGTGGTCCATCATCTTGGGAGTGGTGGCCACATGACATATTTGGAGGACTTTGTAAGTTTTTCTTTTGTTTTGTTTGTTTGTATTTTTGAAATATTCTTTGTACTGACAATCATGTTTCTAACAGTTAGCATTTTGTTTTCTTTGTAGCACTCCATTACACCGTCTAGCCTTGAGACTCGATATGCAGAGAAGCATGGTCTCAATGCATTGATCGACCGATTGTATAGACGCGGCGGCCCTGTAAGTCACTCATCTTTCTTGTCCGTAATTACCATGAGATATTTGAATGCATTATTGTATGGTGGATTGATGTGTTGTTTCTTTTTCTGCAGAGTCCGTTCGATACTCCTTTGCGGCGAGACGAGCTTTCGGGGGACGAGGATGCGTAGCTCGCCCTTGGATCCATGGAGCTCACACACCTTTATTTTTGAGTCGCATGATCTATGTTGACATGTTCTATGTATTAGTGATATCCTATCATGACTATACCAATCGCTTTTTATGCGATCATGTATTTATTTCATGTATCAATTTTATGATTTCAATATACATTCTTTTTGTTTGCAAGCGCATTGTACACAGTAGTGTAGAAACTATTTTGTATGGCTCTCATAAAGCACACAGTGCTAGCTGCCCTGCCACAAAAATTTTTAAATCCCTGTTACCATTGCTATTAGCATCACAAATTTTACTGCTCGTGCCGCTATTGGCGTTGCTATGCGCATCGCAAACCGTCGCTATCAACGTCGGTATTGGCGTCGCTATCAACATCGCACAAACAACAAAATTTGCCCCCGTCGTTAAAAAAGTATCGTTATTAACGACGCCATAGAAACGTCGGTATTGGCATGCTTAATAACGACACTTTTTGCGATGACGGGGGCAAATTTTGTTGTTTGTATTTTCATCGCTTTAAACGTCAGTATAAGGCCTATATCTTGTAGTGTTTCCCCTCTCTTCTTCTTCTCTTGTCTTCTCTTGTCTTATGCATGGCAATGGAGTATGGAGCTTGAGGAGCAAGTTTGCACCTTGGATCATGGAGCTATCTCAGTACTTGAGAGAGGAGACAACTTGATTGAGCATGGAGGTAAGCTCACCACACTCGTAGATGTGGGAGAGCGCATGGTTATGTGAGAGGTAGCCACATTGCACTTGGCTAGAAATGCTTGAAACAATAAGTGGTCCGTGGGTCTTAGCAGTTGAGCGAGAGCTCCCACATTTTGGTTCCATTGCTAGGACCAACATATTTAAGCTCTAAAGGCTTGCATGCTCCATATTGAAGCATTGAAGTAGGGTTTACCCTGAATTAATACTTGAGATAGGTAGGAAGCGAGGGAGTTGAACATGTATTCAATCTCCTTTACAATTACGACAAACAATTGGTTTTTTGGATTTAGGTAAGTAGGTTGGAGTAGTATGAGTAGTTGCTTATGATTTGGATGCATTTAGGTAAGGAAAAAACAAGGAAAATAGAGAAACACACAATAGGTTTTTTGTTGTAATAGCATGCCCAAAACAGGAAAAAAAACATGGAAAAGAGAGCTTTAAGGCATTAATATGGCAAAGAGAGAGAAGGGGAGGTAAAAGGCTGAGGCAAAGAGGGGTTTAAGAAGCCAAGAGGGCAAAGAGAGAGCTCATTTGTGTGAATTTAGTCAAGAGATAACTTGAGGGAGAGAGAGAGAGCTACACGGTTGGAGACCATTTCGTGCTTAGCGATCTTCACCACTACGCCTCTTCGAGCGCCCTCATGTAAGCTTTAAGTGTGACTTTGTGTTGGATGATTGCTCCCAAGATCATAGATGAAATATTGATTAGACGTGTGCGATTTGGCAGGATTCTTGCCATTCTAGAACTTTCGGTGACAGGCTTGTATGGATCCACCAAGTCTCATTACAACTCAGACAATCTGAGCCCCTATCTGCTTCAATAATCTAGTTCTAGTCCTAGACTCAGACTTGGACAACGTTACTGGCCTTGGATGGCCATCTAGCTAACCTTGCCCTCAAACGGCCATTCAGACACCCCAAAATAGTCCACTCGGAGGCATGCATATTCAGCCTCGGATCCTCGAGTGCCCATTCATTCAAACTGCTCAAACTCTAATGGTCGGAGTTAGGTAGCTTGGATACTACAATTTGGACAAGTTTACAGGAGGACAATTCTAATATATCCAACCCAACCACCCCACTTAGTAAGCCAAAGCTAGTCGAAACCTTACTAGACCTCTAGATGTGTAGAAAAACTCATAGAGTTGACTAACTTAAGAATCACGACCTAATGGTTGAGGAATGACTGCGGTCACCCACCACTAGTCGCTTATCCCTCTAGAGACTGGGACTAACTGATGGGACCCGCTCCCCCTCAGAACACATGTCTAGAATGCCTTATAGACAATAACTGACTATCAAGAGTGGCCGTCACCCACACAAAGAAGCTATAGCTAGTGGAAAATGATTGGAAAGAGTGTGATCCACACTGTATTGTTTCTATTGAATTTGCACACTGCATCAATTGAACATTTGACATGCATAAAAAAATCAGAAAGCTTTATTTTGCATAGAGCACTTTGAGGAGCACACCATTAGCATCAGATTACTTGTAACATTGAGGATTGTTTTAAATAAAAATTCACCCAAAATAAGATAAGTTGAATGAATGCACTAGTAGGAGAAGACCCCCAAATATCAAACAATGGGCAAGGACCATAATCACCAAGTATTGGGAGACTTCAATAGTTGAGCCACTTAGGGAGCAATAGCAACAAGCATGATTAGGGATGCAACTCTACCCAGCTTCATCAATTTGATTGATATTCTAGTTGCTCAAGAAATTGGCAACATGTTAGGAGCCTACATCAAACCAAAAAATGACAAGCTTTACTTGGGATAATTCCCAGTCGATAACTAGCACCAAATGATAACCTAGTATGACCTGCAAACTAAAATGGAGCATTACGGTAGACCAAATAAAGACATCATAACCAATCTCAAGGAAGAGTGGAAGTTGGCAAGGAAAGTGTTGCAAGATATAGCTATCTACAACCAAGAGCAGTGAGCTCAAAAGATGAGGCAAGATATAGAAATGCACGAGGTCCAACATGTCATAGTGCTTGCCAACCAAAATAGAATAGCACCAAATGTAGAGAGGGAGAGAGCACTAAACGTTGACCTTACACTGAGTGAGCTACTCATGAAGCGACTCTTAGACAACATGATTGCCCACAATAGAGTGGAACAACCATGTCAACTTCGTTATTAGTAGGACTAGGAATCACCCCGAATTTCAAAAGCTAGACCAAGATACCTATGGTTGTTGAGAAACTCAACAAGTGTTAGCCAACAATGACCCGTATAGCTTTGTGGAGTAGTTTGAGTAAGCATATGAGGTTAATGGCCCCACAAATGTTGCTCAATGCACACAAGCTTTTGAAATTTGCCTAAGAGACAAAGGACGGACGTTGTACACTAGTCTAGAGAACACAATAACTTCAATAACCTTAAGAGTCTCTTCATCAAGAGATTCTCTAAGGTGGGATACTTTGACAACGTCATCATTAGGTTTATAAATGTCAGTCAAAAGGACAAGGAGGATTTTCAAGACTACGTCATCCATGTGCAAAGTCTCTTTAAGAGAATCCCAGCTGTCGCAAAGTGACCTAGTGAGCGAGTGGCCTCCACTATGTTCATAAGAAGATTCCAAAGCAAAGAGCTTTACAAGGCCTTGGTGAACAAATCAACCTTGCAAAGGGACGTACTAGCTAGGGTCTTCAAAGAAGCCATATGAGTGGATGTCTTGCTCAAGGAGAGGAGCTCAAGACCCGAAACTCAAGACAACACTATCTCTAGAACCTCAAAAAGAGCTATGAAAATTAGTGAAAGATCTAGCAAGAGTACCGTAAGACAAGGGAAAGAGTGTCGTGAAGAGCCAAGAGTTAGCGGACATGAAGCTAGAGTTGGCTAGGCTTCAAGAGAAAATAAGAAGGCTTGTGTGACCTCGCATGCAGTGTGTGCATTGTAGAGGAAACCACCTTCCAGCTCAGTGCATGGATCCTAGATCCAAACCCTGTGCCCATTGTGATGTATTTGGCCATGATGCACTGCATTGCCGAGTACCAAGGCAATTTCCATACTCATAGCCAAACTCAGCCTTACTACCTAAGGAATAGACTGCAACCTTTTGGAAGGGGGCTACACTAGCTCTCCCACTAGCACCCAACGACAAAATAGCCAGTCATCCCTAGGATGGATATCAACCCCACAAGGATACCTAGATCAAGTGGACCCATCATGACCCATACATTGAGCGATGCTCTAATACATTATCTAGAGAAACCAAAGGAGCACAAGGCATACATGAATCCTTACGCCTCATATGATGAAGAGTAAAATCCTATCTTGATGCATTTCAGACCAGTGTAGGTGATGGAATTGGGCACAGGAAGAGGTAGAGGACTAGGAGGACAGAACTAGGAACCCATCGCATGTTGGACCTGCGATCACCTAGGAGCATCTCATCTTGATGCCCCAAAAGGATATAAGCCAATCAAGGCAAGGTCAACCTGAGATGATCTGAGTATGGGATCACACACATGTGTGTTCAGTGCCTTGGGTGGAAACCTTCCACTAGTTTTCTCATCGTGTTGTCCATACCATTGGGGTTGTTTGGAGCTGAAACACTTGATGGTGAAGCCATGCCAATTTTGCTAAATGTTTGAATCGGGCACAAGAAAAGTAGGCCGATATTTCATTACCCAAACCTAGCAACATTGACGCAACTTCAATAGGGAAGAAAAGTTGGAGAAGAAGGAAAAAGAGGGTTGAGATGAAGATTATGCTTAAGACAAATAGTGCCACTACCTTACCAAAGGGGAAGCATGTCATGGATGCAGAAGTAGAGATGGCTACTCCTAAGACAACAGAAAAGAAAAGTGTCAAGATTGGAGAATATCCCAATCTCTAAGGCATCAATTAGAAGTGGTGGATAAGGTCAAGGAGTGGGTGAGAAAAGTCCAAGTGCACCAAAAGAATGCATTACCCATTATCAAAGATGAGATTAATAAGCTCTCTAGTGTGAGCATGCTAGTCTCACTTATTCAGTTCAAATCAAGAGACACATCCCCACCCCATGTAGCACCGCATAGACATAGCCTAGACACCACAGGTAGGTGGACTACTGGCCAAGGTGGAGCCCCAAGAGGAACACCAAGGAAAAGGGAATTCTCTTGCAAGAAAATCTATCTTGTAACATCAACAAGCTTGTTTATCATGTTTCATATGATCACAATGAAGAAAAGAACACCAGGCACAACAAATCTTCATGCAGCATTATGTAGATCTCCCACGGATTTGATAGAATCAACCATATTCTTCAATAGCTTCACAAAATCCATCAATAGAACAAAGAAAGCAAAGGAATACACCATCTTTGAATGGAAATACATCACATAGTATTCATCTTCAATATCTTCATAATCTTCGCTCTCAATCTCTCATATACAATCACTCTGTTTCAGTAAAATTGGCTATCTCTGACTCTCTCTCTCTCTCTCCATCAATAATACATCATATCCTCACTACAATCTCTCAAAAAAATCACTCTCAATAATCCCTCTTAGGTCGTGGATACCCCTCCCAAGAGGTATGTCTGATATGAAGAGTCACCAGAGCCACTACAGTGTCTTTTCATAGCTCACTACTGTCACTTCACTCTAGTCTTCACTTGAATCTTCAGCAGCTACTTCTTTCACTTCTTTCAGCTCTTTTGCACTTGTATTCACCTCTTTCCAAGGCTAGAAAACTTTCCCAAGCTACACTCTCATCCACCAAAACACATACATAAGCATACAGAACAGTCACAGAACAGTACCAGAACAGCTACAGTACAGAATAGAACAGAACAGAGCAGAGACAGAAGCTCTACAGAAGACCTACAGAAGGTTATAGAAGGTCATCAAAACCACATAACTCATTCTCAAACCATTCCAAACTCTCACAAACCATTCAATAAGCTTTCACAATATCTCAATCTTCATCAATCAATACTCCATCCCTCCTTACAGAAGACAATCAGATCAAAACAGACCAAAACAGAGCAAAACAGAACAAAACAGAAGGTATACAGAACCTATCAGAACCTATCAGAACATCACAGAACCGCCAATAATCATCATGAACTTCCAAAACACAATCAATATCATCCAAAACACTCTCAAACCACTTCCAAACTAATCAAACATCTCATAAAATCAACCATTCAGCTCTCAAAAACAACAAAAATCAGCCAAAAAACAAGTCATTTCAACACTCAACGGAATAGTGGAAAGACCATGTGTCAAGACCAACCTCGCCATTGTCGCTGATGGAAAATAGAGGATAAGAGATCAAGGCTGGAAGGGGGATTTGAGGGAACAGAGGGTTGCGTCCACTTCATCAGGAGTGATTGAAGAATGACTATCAGAAGTAGCATCATAAGAAGTACAATGCCGCGCCAATGAGGGAAAAGATCAAGTGACCGTAATTGTCAAGATCCCCAAGGAGGGAAGTACTTCTTTAGGCGATATCCATTGATCAGAAAGGGATCATCAGAGGCATCAACGGTCTGTACTTGGACAGAGCCATTCGGGTTGACAGCAAGTATCTTATAGGGGCCCATCCACCGCTGTTGGAGCTTGCCAGGAAACTTGCCAAATCGTGAATCATAGGCTAGGACCAAATCACCTTCTTTGAACTCCTTGTGCTTGATGAAGCTATCATGGTAAGCCTTACGTCGAGCTTGCGTGGCTTCCATGCACTGGAGAGCCATCCTACGAATTTTGTCCAAACATTCCAGGTGCAGGAGACGGCGTTGCAGTGAATCATCATCCCCCAAACGCTCTTTGATAGCCACTCTCAAAGAGGGTAGTTCCAATTCAACAGGAAAAACAGCTTCTGTACCATACACCAGCTGGAAGGGTGTCTATCATGTTGCTGCTTTATGGGAGGTTCTGTACGCCCAGAGGGCCTCTGTAAGTCGATCGTCCCAATTACGACGATGTGCGGCAATTGTTCTTGTCAGAATCGAGTAGAGGATGCAATTCGTGACTTCGACTTGGCCGTTGGCTCTGGGGTAATAGGGAATGGACTTGCGATGGCGGATCTTATACAACTCTGTCAACTCCTCCATGACTTTATTGAGGAAATGAGTACCTCTGTCACTTACCAGCTCTAAGGGACTGCCAAAACGGGTGATGATATTCTCATACATGAACAGGGCCACTCTGTTACCATCGTCCCGCTTTAGAGCTTTAGCTTCACACCACTTTGTGACATAATCCGTACATACGAGGATGTATCGGTTCTGTTTCCTTCTGGTGGGAGGATCGATCGGACCTACGAAGTCGATGCCCCACTTCTCAAACGGCTTCAAAGGAAGGATAGGTTGCAGTGGCATGGCACTTGTCTTGGTGGGTTTCCCCATTCTTTGACAAGCATCACATCTTTTACAGTAATCATAGGAATCTTTGTGAATTGTAGGCCACCAATATCCTGCTAGCAGAGCCTTCCTGGCTGTAGCTTCTTCTGCAAAGTGACCTCCACATGGCTCGTCATGGCAAGCCTTCAGAACAATCCCAATCTCATCTCCTGCAACACATCTTCGGAGCACTTCATCTTTGCCTTTCTTGTACAGTGCACCGCCTAGCAGGGTGTAGGGGGCTAATTCTAGCATGAGCTTCTTCCTTTCCCGACTAGAAATACCAGGAGGGTACTGTTGGGTTGCCAGCATATTGGCAATGTCTGCATACCAGGGAGTTACAGTTTCTACCAAGAATAGGGAAGCATCAGGGAGGTCTGGATCATCTTGCTCCTCGTCTGCAGTTTGTGGGATACGCGACAGATGATCAGCCAAAACATGGGAACGACCAGGCTTAGTAATCACCTCAAAGTCGAACTCCTGGAATAGAAGGAGCCATCTCATCATTCGTCCTTTCACATCTGCTTTGTTCATCAGGAAGGATAGGGCCTCATGATCCACATAAAATTTAAAGTGGGTAGATAGGAGGTAATGGCGGAACTTCTCCAGGGCAAACACCATTGCCAAGCATTCCAGCTCTGTCACTGTATAGTTCCGTTCCCTATCACTGACTTTTTGGCTTGCGTAATAGATCGGTTGATCCAACTTCGAGGAGCCCTTTTGGCAGAGGACAGCACCTAAACCTTCAATTGATGCATCCGTGTGTACATGGAACTCTTTCGTCCAATCAGGAGGTTGCAGAATGGGTGCCTCTATCAGACACTACTTCAAAGTGTGGAAGGCTTTGTCACATTCTTCCATCCAAGTAAACTCTGCATCTTTCCTCAAAAGCTTGTGCAAGGAAGTTGCCTTTGTCGCAAAATGGGCTATAAACCTTCTGTAGTAACCCACATGGCCTAGGAATCCCCTCAACTGTTTGAGGTTGGTGGGTGCTGCCAGAGCTGCGATCTTTTCAATCTTTGCAGGGTCTATTGATATCCCTTGTGCAGAGACAATGTGGCCCAACAGAACTCCAGAAGAGACCCCAAAGATGCATTTGTCGGGGTTGAGGGAAATCCCATACTCCCGGCATCGGTCAAAGCATTGTTCCAGGTGTTCCCAGTGTTCACGGATCAAACTATAGACATAGAAGTCATCCAAATATACCTCAATGAAGTCATGCAGATGATTTTGAAATGCAGCCATCATGACTCGCTGGAAAGTAGCAGGGGCATTGCAGAGTCCAAATGGCATCACTCGGTAAGCATAGGTCCCCCATTCTGTGGTGAAGGTTGTTTTGGATTGGTCTTCTTCTGCTATTTGGACTTGGTTGTATCCGTTGAATCCATCCAGAAGGGAATAAAGTTCATGTCCTGCCACTGTGTCCAACAGTTGGTCCGTGAAAGGGATAGGAAAGTGATCCTTCTTTGTCTTGGAATTAAGCTTTCAGAAATCCACACATATTCGCAATTTGCCATTCTTCTTAGGTACAACCACGATGGGTGAAACCCATTCACTATTTGCCACTGGGTAGATGAACTCGGCTTCCAGAAGCTTCAGCAGCTCCGCTTTCACCAATGTGGAATAATTCGGATTCATTCGTCTCTGTCGTTGCCGTATTGGCTTGGCATCAGGCTCCAAGTCAATATGATGTTGACATATTGTGGGATCAATCCCCTTTAGGTCTTTGTAGGACCACGCAAACACGTCCAAATTTTCTTTCAACAAGTTGTACAAGGTTGACAACTCCTCTTCTGGGAGGCTGCTACCCACCTTCAAGTGGCATTCAGTGCCTTCTGCATCCACAAAGGTTAACTGCCTTTCACCTTCTACTTCACGGATGAAGGTCCCGCGGACTGCTTCTGGGTACAGATCCGACTCCTTCAAGGGAGTGGTGTCCTCTTCTGATGTCCCACTAGAACCAATTTCTTCTTTTGGTGGAGACTTAGGTTGCTCTTTAAGACGTTGGAATGGGATAAGAGTCGTTTTGGGTTTGGTTTCAAGAGTAATTATCTCTTGGCTTGAAGACTCATCTTCTGATGATACATCCAGGAACGTCACATAACAGGGACCCTCTGATGCCTGTTGGGTTTGTGGGACTGGTGCTTGTTGGCATGGTGCATCATCATCATCTTTCTTTGGCAAAAATGGGTTAAGACGGCATGAGCCACTGCTGAAAGACAGCTTGTTCTTCTTAATCCATTCCTTATAACGATTTTGCATACGAGAAGATCCATTTACCAGACCAAATGGTACCATCACCATTCTGTCCCATAGCATGAGCTCATCGGCTTCTGATGCTTCTGGAACTTCTTCCTCAAATGTATCCTCTTCAGGTGGGATAGATTCTTCTGGCTCACTTTCATCACCTTCTTCGTCCATATCATATTCATCCTCTTCTGTCTCTGTCTCTGTTTCTGCTTCTGTCTCTGCTTCTGCTCCTGTCTCTACTTCTGTCTCTGCTTCTGCTTCTGTCTCTGCTTCTGTTTCTACTTCTGTCTCTGTTTCTGTTTCTGCTTCTGTCTCTATAGGAGCTCTGTAACAGAAGAACAGATTCTCTGTTTCCTCTCCTGTCTCTGTCTCTGTCTCTGCTATGGCCATATAACAGGGAGAGCAGTACATCCATGCTTCTATCTCACTGTCAGAAGTGATTTCCGAAGTCATTCCTGGTTCAGGCAGGAAGTATTCACCCATTGATAATGGCTTTGCATCTTTTGGAAGTCGGCTTACAGTATCCACTGTTAAGGAATGTGCCACTGTTTTCTTGGGAAGGATCTGTTTGACAGCATCTTCGTCTGCTGATGTTCCATCTATAGCCTCATTAAGGGAGTCAGAAGACAATTCCAAGGAGGTGGATCCATATCCTTTTTGAGAACCATACAGTTTCATCACCACTTTGTTGGGTCCTCTACCCAAGGTCAAGATTCCTTTAAACCAATCCGTCCTTGCTCGGGCTTCAAAAAGCCATGGTCTGCCCAGTAACAGAGGATAGGATGTACCATAAGAGTTTGGCTTCACCACCAAATAGGTTAGCCAATAATCTTTTCTAGCCACTGTAGTCTTCACATATGGGAGAATGCCCAAAGGCTTGATTCTACTCTGATCCGCCAGTCTGATGAGCCATTGGGTGGGTTGCACACCTTGTAAGCCTAGATCCTTCATTGTAACAATCGTCATAATGTTCACTGATGAACCTCCATCAATCAATGCATTTGCAATAAAGCAGCCTTCTATCCACACACCAATCTCTGGGGTACCCAGATTTAGAAAGGCGTTAGCCACATCCACTTCTTTTACAGGCTCTAGAGCTTCGTTGGGCTTTGTTGTTGTTGAGGGAGCAATCCTTAATCCACGTCTTCTTGTCAGTACACTTTTGAACCTTTTTTGGCAACAACTGGGAGACAACATCAATAATTGTCGAAATGTGAGGTTTGGTTTAAAGGTATCTAGATCTTTGACCAGATCGTATTCCTTAATAGGATCCACTGGCTTCTCTAATCGGTTAGGGAATGGGGCAACACCCATTTTCATTTTCCCTCTTTCTTCCAACAAAGGCATCATGGGAACTTCTTCTTTCATTTGTGGCACTTCCTCCTCTTCTGTCTCCTGGACCTTTGGTCCTATCTCTGTAACTGTCTCTGTAACTCTCTGTGGCACTGTAGAGCTCTGTACGGCACTGTCAAGCTCTGTTCTGTTCTGTTCTTCTAGTGGAAGATTGAACTTCACTGTTCTGGCTAAAGGGTTATTTTCTTTCTGGACAGGTGGTTCCTTCTGCTTTGCACGAGTGATGGCATCAACTTCCAATTCCACTAAATTAGAGGTAGGCTCTTGGGCCTTGGCCGGACTATCAGTAGCACTGTTTTTCACTGGGGCTGGGCTTGGACAGTCCTTTGCAGTGTGGCCTTCTCCTTTGCATCGACTGCATAAGGGCTTGTAATCCACTGACCTTCGAGGATTTGGACAATTTGGTGAGATGTGTCCCTTTTCTCCGCATCTGTAACATTCCACTTCTGATCTCTGACCACCGCCAGACTGTCTTCCTCTGTAACTTTGAGAGGGAAATCTTCTGGGTCCGAAATTAGGACCAAACTCTCTAGGCTTGGGTCCAATATCTTGTGTTGTCATTTTGGATTCCAACAAGTTGAATCTTGCATCTTCTTCCTTCCTTCTCCTATCATGCATCTCCTTCAGAGAGCAAATGTCCTCTGTATGGTTCTTCTGCAAACAGTAGGAACAGAAGGCCCCAGGAATAGTTGGTTTTCGTGTACATTCAGTGGCTAAATGGCCTACTTGATGACACTTACCACACCAAGTATTTGATCGCATCACATCTTTTCCTGCTCCTGCAACATTGGATAGGCTAGCGGTATTCACTTTCAACGTCTGTAGTTGTTCTGTAATCACATCCATCAACTCCTTTTTGATGTTTGCAACTGAGTTGGATAAGTAATCCTTCAAGCTTTCTCCTCCGGAGGTACTAGCAGGAGGGTTTTGAGGAGTCTCTGTAATCACTGCATAAACTGGTTGGGCTGGTACAGAGGGGTCTTTGTTCTGGTTCTGATTCAGAGCTCCTGTTTGAACTGTTGGCTGTTGGCTCCAGTTGGTAGGATTCCACTATTGCTGCTGATTTGGTAGTGAGGAAATTGGTTGGGACCATTGTTGTTGTGGGTGAACCACCATTTGAGGCATGGATTGTGGCCACTGTGGATTTGGTGCACTGTACTGTGATACCGGGGACATATGTTGGTAGGGATAGGGAACAGTCCCAGGAACTGCATTGGGTGGGTACATCATTCCTAGCATCAGAGGAGGTAGGACTCCTCTTCCTGTATTCATTGCTAATCGAGCTTCCACTTCATCGTACAGTCTTGCACCTTCTATTGCAGCTTGCAGTGTGGCTGGTCTTTGCAGCTCCACAAACTTACGGACTTCTGGTTGTAATCCTCTGAGAAACACCCCCTTCTGGATGCCATCATCTAGATTATGGTTAGTCCATCTCTTCAGGATGGATTCCATTCGTGAGACATAAGCTTCCACTCTTTCTCCAGAAGATTGACTTAGGTTCATAAATTCCTCTTCCCTCAATTGGCATACTTTAGCTATCTAATTAGCCCTATCACATTTATGTGCGACATTTAAAAAGTAACTTCCTTGATTATGCCTTTCAAGGAACATGATTCATTCACATAATCTTATGGCATTGACACAAAGACAATTTCAGACATGTTCCTTGGAAATAAAATTAGTATTAGTATCTTGATTGAGATACAAGTCTTATTCAAAAAAGGACAATATTCTCAATCTGTGAGGATGCACCTTATTTCCTCCAAGATTCCGCCCTTGCACTAGTAACAAGGGCCCTCGAGAATCTATCTCGAGTCACACAGATTGTTTGAGTAGGACCTAGAGGCATGGAATTTATAGCCACAGCCCCCTGGTATCCAAGCATCCTTCTACATTCAATCCAACCCACAGAGAGACCTCTCATGGCGGGTTCGGTCCACATTCCCGTCACGGCTATTTAGAACCCCCTTGGCTAGGGTTGGCGGCCAGTTGGGGGTGGTTTGGCGTGCCTTCCAAAAGTTCAACTTGATTCATTATTACCATTTCTTTTATGAGTTTGGGGTTATAAAATCTTTTTATTAGTGGTGTTCCTCAATTTATAGGCACAAGAAAGGGTGCACAGAGGCGAGTGCTCGGGACATCTGCTAAGGTGGAGTTCCTATCTTTGACACTTCGCGTTTGTCCTTGCATTGTCGGAAATTTCCAATATCCTCTAAGGGATAGGGAATACCTTCTTTATGACCCCACTCCTATGTGATAGGAGTAAGCAATCATGCAATCAGATCTATATTCGATGGTAGCTATCCTAGCTTGCTAGCCTTTGGTCCAGGGTTTTGGTCTTGGAAAAATGACACCCGAATTTTCTTGTATTAACATTCAGTTGTGTCATGGTTAAGGGTGATATCATCAAGGTTATCTTGGCTTTATCGAGGCCAAATCTAGGACATAAACCAATGAGTGTTTTACTTGTCTCAAGGTCCTCCTACTTGCTTGGCTCACTTACTTCTAAACCCTAAGTAAGTCGAGTTAAGCCCTATCCTTGAGTATATAGGGTTTATTTTATTGAACGGCCCTAAGAAATTTTAGCATTTCATATGCGTGTCTTACAACTATCTTTAAGATGAATCCTTAGCAGTGCAACTGAAACTAAGCATGACGCCACGCAATCTAGATGCGTGTCTTTCCTAAGAATACGATGATGCAATGCGAGGACTTTGCTCTTGGGAATTCATTTCGACGCACTTATGCAAAACATAAATAGAGACTTGTATTTTTCTTTTGGGTGGGGGACATAAAGTTATCAAGCCTATTGCAAATGCAAGCTACTTCTCTCTAAAGTTTTATAGAAGTTTAATACCCGGCTTAGTATTGCAATGACCTAAATATAATTAACCTCACAATCCTCATGTACTTGATTCAATCCTTTACTCCTACCTTTCCAATTTCACAAATTTTATGATGCAAAAAGTAAACTTTTTTCTTAATGTTGAATATGCTTAATCATCCCAATAACCCATTTTTCAGTTTCTTTTACCCCTCAAACATGCCAATGCTAGAGCATAAATCTAATGCACTACGAGCACAAACAATAAAGTCCTTGATTTTAGTGTGCACAAATTTCAAATCATTTGTGCAAGTTTTTCATTCTAAACATGCCAAAGTGTAATAAAACACCATTTCCAACCTGATTGAATAATGCAATGTAATTGGTGGTTAGTTAACATAGATTTTTACTAGAATACTTCTCCCCTCCCAATGAAGTTGATCTACATTTTTAAGAGTTCCCATCAAAGTAGGATTTATGGGGTGCACCTCGTTACCAAGTGATGCAGTTACTTGACCTGCAGCTCCATCGGTTGAAGAGGGATTCGCGCTCGATTGGACCTTAGTTTGGTTGGGAGAGGCATCATATAGTTTCAGCTTTTTCTTCACGGCTATGTACCCAGGCTACAGGAGAGTTGATTCCTTGTGGAAGGAAATTGACCATGGGATTCCTCTCAGAGGGGAAAAATGAAGGGTAAGCTTAGAAGCCTTCAAAGGGGGAAATTTTCCCTCTTTCTATCTTTTCTCTTACTCTTTCTTTCCCCCCCCTCTCTCTCTCTCTCTCTCTATCTCTCTATCTCTCTCTCTCTCTCTCCCTAGTCAGATAGCACGGAAGAGTCATGATCCCCCAATCCCCTCCTTCTCTATGCCTAGGGCCTTTTATAGTGTATTTGGGGGGGGGGGGGGGGGGGGGAATAGCATGGTATGGAACCCACCCCCTTATCGTTACTAGGGCCGCCAGGTGGATGGCCACCATGCTGAGTATGGTGGAGGGTAAGAGGAAGCAATCATTGCCCCCCCCACGTCATCTTGTCCTCCACTAGCCATTGGTCCCCCCTGATGCTCCCCTGCTCCGTCTGCTAGGTGAGCTCCCCCATGCCTACACACATCATCACACGGAAGGCCCCCCCTCCGTTCGCCAGCTGCGGCATGAGAAAAGGGGTGCATTTATTCTTTTATTTTTTTATAAATTTTTTTCATTAATCAGGGGGGGTCATACAATGGGAGGGAGGCAAATGTTACACAGATGAAGAGGCTATCAAATAGATATTTCCCAAGAAAACAAAGGTTTAGTTTCTGATAGTGGGTATTGTAGAACAACTCCCAAAAGAAGTAAAGCCCTTGTCAATGGGTAAATATCTTGTGTTGATTCCAAAAATGACTTCCAAAATTACTTTTGATAGTGAGATAAAAGCATGGATATACTACTATTCCTTTTATATGGCCATAGCAGAGCCAAAGACACAAGAAAAAGTAGATATGGAAGTAGAATTAGAGCCATGGACAGAAGCAGAAGAGAAAATGGAGAGCTTATTCTTCTCTTACAGAGCTTCTACAGAGCCAGAGTACGAAGAGGATGATGATAAAAGTCAAGATACAGATAAGAAAAACAACATGGAAGAAGCTATCCCATTGAAAGAGAATACCAATGGGAAGAAAGTCCCAAAGGCCACAAAATTGGAAGATTCCATGCAATGAGACAGAATGATATGTTATCCTTTTGATTGGTAAATGAATTGTATTATATGCAAGACCTCTATAAGAAATGGATTGAGAAAAATAAGTATTTCTTTAGCAATGGCTCTTGTAACCCTAGTTTACCCTTCTCAAGAAAGGATGATGATGATGCACATTGCCAATAAGCATCAATTTTGCATCCTAAATAGAACTCAAATGGTTCATGTTATGTGACACTATTAGAGGAATCCTCAGTAGATGAATCATCAAATCAAAAAATAATTAACTCTTCCACAAAATCCGAAACAACCATGCTACCATTTCAGCATCCCAAAGAGCTAGGTATACCACCATTGAAGTAAGAAGCCACTTTCAATAGAGCATCAACAGACAAGGAGACCACTCCCTTGAAGGAGTTGGATCTATACCTAAAAGCAATGCACAGGACCTTCATCCATGAAGTGGAAGGTGAAAAGAAATTAATTAACTTTGGTGGATACAGATGGCATTGAATGTCACCTAAAGGTGGATAGTAGTCTCTTAGAAGAGAAGTTCTTGGTCTTGCATGACCTACTAAAGGAGAACTTGGACATGTTTGCATGGTCATATAAAGATCTAAAGGAGGGGATTGATCCCATAGTGTGTCAACATCACATTGACCTAAAGCATGATGCTAAGCTGGTAAGGCAAAGAAAGAGGTGCATGAATCCAAGTTACTCATCCCTAGTGAAAGTAAAATTATTAAAGCTATTAGAAGTTGAGTTCATTTATCTAGTAGCTAATAGTGAATGAGACTCACCCATCGTGTAGTATCCAAGAAGAATGGAAAACTGCGAATATGTATAGAATTTCAGAAGTTGAACTCCAAGGCAAACAAGGATCATTTATCTATTCCTTTCATAGACCAAGTATTGGATATTACTGGATATAACTGAGTCTAGATAGGAGAAGAGGACCAATCTTCAACAACAAAATGGGAAACCTATGCTTACAGAGTAATGTTTTTTGGGCTTTATAATGCCCGTACTACCTTTCAAAGAGTAAGGATGGCTATATTTCAAAATCACTTGCATGATTTTATTGAGGTATCCTTGGACGACTTTTGTGTTTATATCCTTTATATGTGACCATTGGGGATACTTGGAATAGTGCTTTGCTAGGAGTATGGAATCTCCCTCAACCTTGAAAAATGCATCTTCAGAGCCTCTTCAAGAGTTCTTCTTCGTCACATTGTCTCTACACAAGGGATAGAAATAGACCCTGCCAAGATTGAGAAGATTGTAGCTATAACAACACCAACCAACCTCAAATAGTTGAGGGGATTTCTCATCCATGTGAGCTATTACAGGTGGTTCATCGCACACTTTACAACAAATGTATTGCCCTTGCATAAGCTCTTGAGGAAATATACAAAGTTTAATTAGATAGATGATTGTGAATAAGCTTTCAACACTTAATGTAGTGTTTGATTGTAGCATCCATCTTGCAACCTCTTGATTGGATAAAGGAGTTCCATGTGTATAGTGATACATCTATAGAAGGGTTAGGCACAGTCTTATGCTAGAAAGGCTCCTCCAAGCTTGATTAGCCTATCTACTATGCAAGCTATAAGGTTATTGATCGAGAGAGAAACTACATAGTAATAGAGTTAGAGTTCCTAGCGATGGTGTTTGTCTTGGAGAAGTTTTGACACTACTTGCTATCAACGCACTTCAAGTTTTATGTGGATCATGAGCTGCTATCCTTCCTGATGAATAAAATCATCATTAAAGGATGAACAATGAGATGGTTACTCTTATTCTAAGAGATTGATTTTGAAGTGGTTACAAAGCCTAGTGATTCTCATGTTTGATAATCTATTGTGGATCCCTCATACTAAAGAAGAGGAGCATAATGATCTGGACCTCCTAATGCTTCCTTATTGTTGAGAATCATGGACCTAGAACTAGATGAGCTATGGTGGATGCAAATCAAACACACGATACATGATAAAGAGAAGAGAATGTAACTCAAGTGAATTAGGTTCCAAGATAGATTATCTTGGACTCATAAAAACAATCTTGAGTGACTCAAACTGAAAGTACCATTACCATAAAAATGAGTGTCAACCAAGTACATGCCTTTATAGCTTTTTGGATAGTACCACTATCCCTCACCGTGCTTATGGGATTTTGGACATCTCTTCCTAGAGCTTCTAGAGCATACATCTTTGTCATATCTCTCATACAAAGCCACTTATGGGCAAGCATCATTTGTTATTCTCACACCCCCCTCAAATGATGAGTTCCTACCCTTGCTGGCTTTTGCCCCCCCTGCATGCAAACATGGATCAAGAGACTAGATCTTTGGTAGCCTAGTCAAGTTAAGGCTTGAAACTTTACATTTTTGGTATTGGTAGGGTTTGTTACATCCACTATGGGAAGCAAATCCATTACAAGAAATAGAGATTCATTGTGAAAAAAACCATGATCCACTAAGGGAATATTCTTTGTTGTTACTTAGCGGAGGAGATTTCTTTATCTTGTTCATGCTTCTTTGGCATCCTTTGGTTTTCTTGATCTTTTTGGTCTTTGTTAGTCTTGCTCTTGACAATCTCTCTTTGACATACATGACATAGATTTTGGGATACATGATTTGCGGGATTTATTTGGCTTGATGGATAGACAATCACTAAAAAGGTTTGACATGGCAATGGATTTTGGAGAAGTGTAGGTGTGAATAACTGTGGGAGAGAGAGGATGAGTTGGTGTGAATGGGCTTTGAGGCTTTCACCTTAGCCTTTATGAAAAATTAGACTTTTTGAAAAAACTAGGATAATTGAAGCTAGAGATGGTGAATATGTTTGAGATAGGCTCTTTGAATGGCATAGCTGATTGCTTTGACTACTTCATCTTGCCCAATGACATTGTTTTGCAGTGTCTTCTCCATTTGTAGTAACCGATTTGACTCATCTGTTGAACCTTTTCCATAGATATCCCTATCGAAGCAACAACTATTTGTTGAATGTCAGCCTCAGGCACAACTAGACTAGTGAAGACCAATTTGAGCTCACTAATCTTGGCGAGATTCCCATTCATGAGACATCAAAAACAATTATTGGTCTTTGCAGTTGATACATTCGGATATATGGAGTCCTGCCCATAATGCATCTTTTGGTGGTTCCAGGTATTATGTATCCTTCATTGATGATTTCAACTGATACACATGGTTGTACATTCTGCAGCATAAGGATGAGATGCTCAATGTCTTTATGGACTTTAACAAGCATGCTGAAAATGAACTTGGCTGTTATATCTCATGTCTGAGATCTGATGGAGCTGGAGAATATGTATCCAAAGAGTTTGATAGGTACCTTGCTAAATATGGCATAAAAAGGTAGCTCACATGTAGCTACACACCTCAGTAGAATGGTGTGGTGGTAGAGAGAAACAATCAGGTGCTTATGGAAGCTGATAGGGCAATGCTTAATGAAAAGAATTTGCCAAATGCTTATTTGGTTGAAGCAGTGGTTATTGTAGTTTATGTGTTGAATTAAACACCTACAAATGGGGTTCATGATTTGACTATGTATGAGAAACTATATGGGCACAAGACCGACATTAGTCACCTATAAGTATTTGGCTTCATTGCCTATGTACATGTGCCTGATGAAAAGAGGAAGAAGTTAGATTTGAAAGCTATCAAAAGTGTTTTTCTTGGCTATGCATAGGAGAGAAAGGCTTACAAATGCTATGATCCATCCACTCAAGAAACCCTGATCAGTAGGATGTAGTTTTTTATGAGATGGCCTCATGGTATGGTAATTTGAATGTAGTGGTCCCTACTGAACCAACTAGCCCTACTTATGATGAAAATTATCCTTCAGCTAGTACATCTATGAGTAGACCGACATGGTTCATGTACTATTAGTCCTGGACAAGACGACTCTGCAGTTATGCTACTGCATCCACTAACACGGATATGTCACTGAGGTGGATATTGAATAAAGGCAAAGAAAAGATGTTTGACGATGTGACTGGCCCGCATACAACTAGATATGAGTCAAGCCTAGAGTGCACCATAGTTAAGAAGGTCTAAAAGGATTAGAAAACCAATTGATAGGTTGACATACAATGAGTGTTCAGCCAGACATTATGCATATATAACTAAAGTGTCAGGCTATAGAGAGCCTACAAAGTTCAATGAGGTAGTTAGATAAAAATTGGTGTGCTACCATGGATGAGGAATATGCAGCATTGGCTGAAAATGAGACATGGGAATTGGTCCTGGAAATTGGTCCATTTGCCTAAAGGCAAAAGTACCCATTGGCTGAAAATGGGTTTATAAAGTAAAATGTAAGTCTGGTGACTGGAAAGGTATAAAGCCCGGATGGTTGCAAAGGGATACACACAGCAGTATGACCTAGATTATGAGGAGACTTTCAGCTCGGTTGCCAAGATGGCAATGGTGAGAACAATCATTGCATTAGAAGCTTCTAAGGGCTGGAAATTATGGTAGATGGATGTCAAAAGTTCATTCTTGAATGGTGACTTGCTTAAAGAGGTGTATATGGAGCAGCCTAAAGGTTATGTACACCCTAACTATGGCCTTGTATCAACTGAAACAAGCACCGAGGACCATGGAATGCTCGCATAAGCACTTATTTGTAGCAGCTTGGTTTTTAGATAGGTCATGTAGATCACTGCCTGTTTACAAAGAAGATAGAGCATGGTTATGTTTTTTTGGTGGTTTATGTCGATAATTTGATCATCACTGGAGATGATGATTGTGGGATTGTTGAAATTAAAGCAATGTTACATGCTGAATTTAAAGTCAAGGATCTTGGTGAATTGAAGTAATTTCTCAGTATTGAGGTTGTGTCTACACCTCAAGGTATATGGCTGTTGCAAAAACAATATGTTCATGATATGTTGCTACAATATGATCAGCTGGAGTAGCAAGAAACAACTCACTATTGCTTTATCTAGTGTAGAGGCAAAATACAGGGGTGCAACCTTAGCGGCATGCAAAGCAATTTGTCTTGTGAAACTGCTACATGACTTAGGTATACAATTAGATATGAAGGTCACCTTCTTGCATTGTGACAATCTCATTAGTGTGATGATGGCTAGCAACCGCGTCTATCATACTAGATCCAAACACATAGAATTTCATTACCATTTTATCCAGGGAGATGGTACTTGCTGGAAAGATTGATCTACTCCATGTTAAGAAAGAAAACCATGTAGCAGACATCTTTACCAAATCACTTGGTAAAGAGAAGTTTGTGCATTTTAGGAAGCTAGTTGGAGTACAATAGTTAGCTTGAGCTTGAGGAGGAGTGTTGAGAATCAAGCTTGTGATTGGTATCATCGACATGACCAACCTTATCTAGACAACTGTTGTCTTAGCTGTCACTCTCCATGTGTGTTGTAATAACTGAGTTGGTCAAACTCAACCATAGTTAGTGGTACGATTAGTTAGTGATCTAGTGTGTTTTCACTTATGTGTGATTAGACTTTAGTAAGCATTATGGAATAATGAGAAGCAGAGAACAATGGGAGTTCATGACTCTCTGTACAGCTCCATGTCTTTGTCTCTCTCCCCCTCTAAATCTTGAACATTTTTTTGGGCTAATTTTTATTGTTTTTGTGAGAGCTGAATGGTTGATTTTGTGATGGATTGATTGATTTTAGTTGATTTTGGAAGTGTTTTGGATTAGGTTGAGTAGGTTTAAGAAACTCATGATAGTTTTTGGTTTAGATATGATGTTCTAAAGTATGTTTGGTTTTGATAGGTTCTGATTTGCCTTTGTTTTAGTTTGTTTTCTTTTTGTTTGTGAGGCTGAGATTGTGAATGAGTCTCTTGAGAAATGATTGAGAGTGTATTAGATGGTTTTTGATGGTTTGAAGTGTTTTTTTTTTTGGCTACATGGTTTTTATGCCTTCGCAAATACCATATTAGAGAATTTGGGAATCTGCCAAGTTCCACTTTCAAATAAGAAGTAAACATTTGATCAAGTGTCTAAATCTTAAACCCATATTTAAGAGTGGGATTTGGGGAGGTTGTGCTTATAATATCTAAGAAAAATTTCACCTTCAAGTGAGGGGATAAGATTTGACCATGTTTCCAAACATTAATCACAATAGGAATTTCCAAACTTTATGAAAATTTCCAAATTCCTTAATATGTGGTTTGTAGACCTTTTGTAGCGTTATGTATAGCTTCTATATCCAATCTGTAAGCCTTTGTTTGCTTTTGTATATGTTTTGATGGATGGATATTTTTCTTGGGGATGTTTTGAAATCTTAGAAGAGGAAGAATAAAAGCTCAAAATAGCTTGAAAAAGCAGAAGAAGTAGATGAACAAGACTTGAAGTGAAGACTAAAGTGACAATGACACTGATGAGCTCTCAAGGGATACTATAGTGGATTTGGTGACTCTTTATATCAAGCATACCTCTTGGGAGGGGTATCCATGACCAAGAGAGGATTATTGAGAGTTATTCTTGATTGTTCCAATGTACTATTTAGAGAGTGTTGAAAGATATGACAAATGATGTATGCTTGAGGAAGAGATGCCAAAATCCCATAAACAGAGTGGAGAAAAAGGGAACCATCATGAGCCTATAAAGTGTTGTACCTTCTTATCATTCAATGATGGAATACTATTGTACTTTTTCTTTTCACTCATAGTCATTGTCATACTCAATATTGTGTTTATGAGTCCAAGTTTCCATCTTAAAACCTAATTCACTTGATTGGTCTCTCTAATCTATGTTATCATGAACATTGTCTTTGTGTTCCATCCACCATAACCATGCTCTAAATCCATGCATTTCAACATGGTATCAGAGCCATGGTGAGCATGGCTAAGCTCAAAAAATTTCCCTTCTTAGGTCTCTTAGCTCCTCCTCACTTCTAGTTAACTCATTGTTAGCTCATGAGCTCAGTTTCCACCTCTATTTCCACTTGACCTTCCATGGCAGTCATAGCCAGCAGGACATACCTCAATTGGAGCTTCTAGATCTCTCTCTACAGGACATATCTTTCGGTGCTTTCTTCTGAAAAGTGTTTCTAACTCACAAATCTTCTCTATATTAGATCACAACTCAACATTGCTCTGTCTAGAGTCCAACATTATGATTTTTCACTGTTGTTCAAAAATGTGCCTATTCTAGTCTGTACGTTGATTCTTCTCCTGCACTGTGCAATTTACCCTATGAGTATAGGGAGTTGAAAGCTCACTATGTAGGCCTACTCACTCCCCATGCAATATCTCTTTCAATGATCAACTCTTTGAGCTACATGAGCTTAAAGAATAGTCGCCTCTCAAAACCCTAAAGAAAAAGCCATAGCCATTTCACTTGAAGCTCACTTTCTTCTTCATTTTCTCTCTCTTGCCACTTAAACCAAGCCTACTCCCACTCTAGTTCTCTGATTTACTCAGTCTCTATAAGAAGGGGAGACTTTGAAAGATTTTAAGACCTCAAGACCAAACATCCAAATCTGAAGTTTCTAGCAAGTATAAACCTTCAAGAAGAAGATTTGGAGTAGTTGTGAAGATCAAGCTACATGCCTAAATATCAAGCAACCAACCTAAAAATCAATCACCATCAAGCTTAACATCAAGTTCTTTAAGCTAATCTCTTCCTTCCTTGGTATACTCAAGTTCAACTCTCTTACTGGTTACACTCAGTTATTGGATGTTGATTCTTGGTCATACCAATGACAAACATGAAGATTTTAATGTCAAAATCCCAATTGATTAAATCCCTTGTAAACCTGAATCTCATTGTAAAAGAATAGACACCGCCCGAGTATACTCGCGGTAAGACCTCATTCAAAATGTTTAAACTTGAGAAAATAGCCAAATTCAATGGTGAAGGCTTTCATGCATGGAAAGAAAAGACAATGTACCATCTCATGAGAAAAGACCTTTGGGATTCATTTGAGGATGATACATGAGATGTAGATAGCAAGAAGGAAGATGATGAAGATGGGTTTGTTGAAGAAGTCCAACTCAAGACAAAAGATGGAAAAAGATGAACAACAAGGATCTAGGCATCATTTATTAGGGACTATCTAATTATGTATTGCACCATATCTCCAACATCAAAGATACAAAAAAGGCATGGGATGATCTTGACAGGATCTTTGGAACTTAAGCTAAGATCTCCAAGGTAAAACTACTCATGAAATTCTGGAGCCCCAAGAGGAACACCAAGGAAAAGGGAATTCTCTTGCAAGAAAATCTATCTTGTAACATCAACAAGCTTTTATTTCATTCCTTTGATCATCAAAACAAAGAAAACAACAATTCTTCATGCAGCATCATAGTAGATATCTCCCACAAATTTATTTTTAACAACTTGATCATGTTCTTCATATTCTTCATTAATAGACAAAGAGAACACAACTTTTGATGAAAAGAAATCACATAGTATTCATCTTAATTGTCTTCATAGTCTTCTCCCTCATAGAAAGATACAATGTTTCACATAGAATCAACTATCTCTTGCATATGATCTCTCTCACAATAGTATGCTCTCAATACTATATCATATCCTCACTACAATCACTCAATAATCACTCTCAATAATCCTCATTAGGTCGTGGATACACCTCCCAAAAGTTATGTCAGATGTGAAGGGGCACCAGAGACATCATAGTGTCCTGTGAGATCTGTCTTCTGTCACTATCCTTCTGTAACCTTCAGTAAATCTTCAGTAAATCTTCATCAGCTAATTCTTAACTTCTTTTGACTTGAATAGAGCTTCCATTCATCCTTTTCCTTAGACAAGAACACCTCCCAAAACATCCACACATCCATCATAACACTCAACAGAAACAAACAGAACAGAATCACAGAATAACAGAGCAATAGGACTACAGAGCTACAGAAGCACAGAAGCTACAGAACTTTACAGAAGATCAATAGAACCCATAAAAATCATAACAAAACCAATTCAATATCTCATAAACCTTTTCACACATTCTCAATCATCTCTCAAAACATTCATTCAACCATCTTTACTACCAAAACAGAACCAAAATAGAAGAAAATCAGGCCTTACAGATCCATACAGAGATAATTACAGAACTCTTCAGAACAACATATTTCATCAAAAACCAACATAAACCCTTTCAAACATACTCAAACCACTCCAAACACTTCAAAACATCTTCAAACTCAAACAATCAACCACCAAAAACAACCATTCAGCAATAAAAACAACAAAAAAAATCAGCCCAAAAACCAATCATTTCCACACTCAACATATCCCCACACTTAATAAGGAAGCGTCCTTGCGACCTAAGAAAATGGAAGAATAAAATCTCTATGATATGGTAAAAAGAATCTTCAATTCAGCATAAATCACCCACTTTGATCACAACCCCAACATATCAGCTTCATAACCTGGATCTGAAACACATATGAAAGGAAAACCAATAACACAAAAAAAAACCATTCCAATATTATAAAAACCAAAATAACTCAAACTATTAAAGGATATAAGAGTTCTGCATCCAAATCTGCAACTACAACCATGTGATAACCAACTGCATCAATCTTCACAGCTTCATCTTCATCAGCTCCACACAATTGAAAAAAACATCACCCAATACAAAAAATACCCATATACAAATATAGTTTGAATGGCATGGATCCCCAAAAGTTAGAGAGCAAAAAGAAATTTTCCATTAATAAAGGAGGAATGATACAATGCTTTACTCTCATCAACAAAATGCTGAGGCACATTCTGGAGGAACTGTAAGCAACACATCCTTTCCAATAAGATGAGGAACCTGGTAGGGAAGGCCTGTGCAAAATAGTACAGAACATCCATCTGAGCAACAGTCACATCTACATTTGGATTGATGAGCAACTGAGGGATACTCTTTCGAGTATTCAGCTTTGACTGCTGATGCATGAAAGCAAGATACCAACAAAAATGAGCTACAAGGCGAACAGTGTCAAGATTGTGAGAGAGAAGGAAGGAGTCTCACTTGTAGCTTTCTTGCTTGCACAATGGGGGAATACACACAAGGGTGGAGGCTAAAAACAATTTTCCTCTTCTTAGTTGTGTAAGCCAAAAGAACTCAAGTACAAAGAAATAGAAGAACCCTATATATGGGTCTCAAACCAAACTCAACTAACTAAGGTGGCATACTAACTGAGCCACGAACTAGAGTAGATAAGGATAGCTGTCATGTAGCTATTATTCATAGGCGGTGTACCAACCGCATCTGCAACTGACAAGTCGGTGACATAAATGCACAACGGTCACCCTGGCATATCACGAGTGGAGCTCGATATCTCAACACTCCCCCTCGAGCTCAATCCCAATTCCTGCACACCAAGCAGGTCTCTGAACTCGCGCATCTTCTCTGCGCCCAATGCCTTCGTAAATATATCAGCTACCTGATCCTCTGTGCTGACATAAACTAGATCAATAAGACCTAGTAAAACCCTCTCCCGCACATAGTGATAATGCACCTCAATGTGCTTTGTTCTAGCATGATAGACTGGGTTATTTGCCAAGTGTATACTACTCATGTTGTCACAATAAATGACAATTGGCCCATCTGTAGGCTGATGCATATCATAAAGTAGCTTATGCAACCAACCTACCTCACATGCAGCCATTGCTGCACCCTTGTACTCAGCCTCTGTGCTGGACAAGGCAACTGTAGGCTGTTTCTTGCTGCTCCAAGTGACTGTAGCACTCCCAAAAGAGAACACATATCCACTGGTAGATCGTCTATCAGAAATGCTACCAGCCCAATCAGCATCAGTGTATCTATGCAACTGTATCTGAACCCCAATCTCATAAAATAGTCCATACTGCAATGTGGACTTCACATACCTGAGTATGCATCTAGCCGCATCCAAATGTGGTTTCCTTGGAGCCTGCATAAATTGACTTACCAATCCAACAGCATAGCTCAAATCTGGCCTGGTAATAGTCATATAAATCAAACTTCCTACTATGCGTCTGTACATAGTAGGGTCTTCTAGAAGCTCACATGTATCTGTGCTCAGCGTCACATTCTGCTCCAAAGGAACTGAAATAGGCTTACAGCCTGTCATCCCATATTTGGACAGCATATCCAATCCATACTGCCTCTGCAAGAGCTGTATCCCACTTGGTGATCTAATCACCTCAATGCCCAAGAAATAATGCAGCTCTCCCAAATCCTTCATCTCAAACTTCTGCTTCAATAGCATTTTCACATGAAGGATATCTTCATCACTATCACCTGTCATAATCAAATCATCAACATAAATGACAAGCAGTATAATACATTTCTCTGTTTTTCTCACATAAAGTGAGAAATCTGCCTTGGAAATCTGAAAGCCAATAGTGACAAGATACTGTCCTATCTTGTCAGACCATGCTCTAGGTGCTTGCTTCAAGCCATACAAGGCTTTCTTCAACCTGCAAACAAGCTCAGGATGAACAGCATGCACATAACCTGGTGGCTGCTCCATATAGACCTCTTCTTGCAAATCACCATGCAAGAAGGCATTCTTTACATCCATCTGATGTAAAGACCATCCCTTTGATGCAGCCATAGCAATGACTACTCTTACAGTAGCCATCCTTGCAACCGGACTGAATGTTTCTTCATAGTCAATGCCATATGTTTGTGCATACCCCTTGACTACTAATCTTGTCTTGTATCTGTTCACAGAACCATCTGCATTGTGCTTCACCTTATAAACCCACTTACAGCCAATTGCATTTTTACCTTTAGGCAAAGGTACCAATTCCCATGTAGCATTTGCTTCCAAGGCATCCATTTCTTCATCCATGGCTTTCTCCCATTTTTCTTTTCCCATGGCTTCCTCAAAAGAAGTGGGTTCTGGTTCTTGTATCACTTTAACCATATATGCATAGTGAATGGCTGTAAATCCATCATATTTCAGCCTATCCACAGGATACCTAGCTCTCGTAGACCTGCGCAAAGTAGGTTCACTCCTAGGTGCTCTCAAAACATCCCTGGTCTTCCTTACTCCAGGTGTAACAATAGAAGGAATACCCAACTCATCATCAATGCTCTGTTTTGAGCCATTGGATTCACCATCCACATAAGAGTGACCTGCATTCACATCAAACATGGGGTGACCAACCTTCTCTTTTCCTTTTCGTGATACCTGCATACCACTATCTGCATTGCTTTGAGGAGATTCTCCTGATCTCAATCTGCCTGTCCATGGCGAAGAATGTGAACCACTGCTAGAGGACGCTCCGGGTCCACTAATATTTTGTGACTGCTGCTGTGAATTCTGTGCAGCATTACCATTTTGTGCATCTATATCATCAATCACATTTACTGGTTTATACCAGCTACTCATCTCATCAAAAACAACATCTTTGCTCACTGTAAACTTACGAGTAGAAGCGTTATAGCATCTATACCCTTTTTGCTGCAGAGAGTAACCAATAAAGATGCACTTCTCAGCTTTTGGATCCAACTTGGATCTCAACTCATCTAGCACATGTACATAGACAATGCAACCAAAAATTTTCAAATGAGAAATATCTGGTTTCCTACCAGTATACCTCTCCTCTGGAGTCATCCCATGTATTGCTGCAGTGGGAGTCCTGTTCATTATGTAGACTGCTGTAGCAACTGCCTCAGCCCAATAAAAATCTGGCAGGTCTTTTTCATTAAGCATGTCACGAGATACCTCTCCAATATGCCTGTTTTTTCTTTCTGCAATTCCATTTTGTTGTGGGTTATGACTACATGAATATTGCTGCTTTATGCCATGCTCCTGCAGGAACCTTGCAAACTCATTTGAGAGGTATTCTCCCCCTCCATCTGACCTTAGGCATTTTATTTGCAGGCCTGTTTCTTTTTCAACCATAGCTTTAAGAGTTTTGAAATGCCCAAAAACTTCACTTTTCTTTTTCATAAAATACACCCAAACTTTTCTGCTATAGTCATCAATAAAACTGACAAAATAATGACAGCCTCCAAGAGATGCAGCTTTAGTAGTCCACACATCAGAGTGGATTAATTCCAATGGCTTCTTACTCTCTTGAACATGTCTAGGAAATGGTTTCCTTGCCTGTTTTCCAAACTGACAGGCTTCACATACCTTATGCATTTCTACAACCTTGAATTTTGGCAATCCTGCAACAATATTTTGGGCCTGCATTGATTTAAGTCGCTGTACATTAACATGACCAATGCGTTTATGCCAGATATCAATATCTGCAACTACACCAGTCCCATGAGCAAAAATTGCTGCACTCAATTCAGACATGTCTGCATCCAACGTAAACATTCTGCCCTTCTTCTTTCCTTTTGCTATCAAGCGACCTTCATTTTTCATATCCTCAACAAAGCATCCATGAGGATTAAATCTAACCTGCAAGCCCTGCTCAACCATTTGACCAACAGAAACCAGATTCTTGGTGATATTCGGGACATGAAATACATCGGACATGTATTTCTTTTTCCCATCCTGCATAGACAAATGAATTTTTCCAATCTGCACAATAGGATGTGCAGTATCATCACCAGTCTCCACAAATCCTGGTTTTTCCATTTTCCTTGCATCCTCCATCCATTCTGCATGACCTGTCATGTGGTTTGATGCACCTGAGTCAACATACCATCATCATTGCTTTCTTCTGCACTTGTCACAGAATTGTTCATGTGCTGCACCATAAACAAATGCTCATTTCTGTCATCACCCTGTCTACTAGAAGATGCATAATTCCCTTGTTGCAGTTTTCCATTCATGATGTCATTCTGCTTTTTATAGCAGTCTTTAGCCATATGACCCATTTT
The DNA here is from genome assembly GCF_053477565.2 of Lygodium microphyllum. Classification (NCBI taxonomy): domain Eukaryota; kingdom Viridiplantae; phylum Streptophyta; class Polypodiopsida; order Schizaeales; family Lygodiaceae; genus Lygodium; species Lygodium microphyllum. Next base: position 82,133,804 of record NC_141155.1, read on the forward strand.
ACCACAGTAGTAGCATTCAACATTATTGTTTGCATTTTGGCCTCTTTGCCATCTACCACGACCTCTTTGGCTCCCCCTGCCTCTAGAGTTACCACGTCCTCCTCCATAGGACTGGTTTTCTTGAGTTTGTTGCATATTCTGATTTCTACCACGGCCTCCAAATCGGCCTCCTCTACCTCTGCCTCTACCTCTTCCAGCATTTGAGTAGAAGACAGCTTCTTTTGAAGTTCCTCCTGAAGAAGATGCACCACCATTTCTCTGCTCCTCAGAAATTAGAAGAGCAATCAACTCCTCAAAATCAGAAAATCTTTCACGGACAGAAATGGATGTTCGGAACTGTGCATAATCCTTTCCTAGACCATTCAAGGTCACAGAAACTAAATCATCATCTTCCACTGGCGATCCAATGGAAGCAAGTACATCTGCAATCTTCTTCACCTTCATGTGGTAGTCGTTGATGCTCATGTTTTCTCTTTGCACATTGTGCAACTCTTGCTTGAGCTGCATTTTCCTGGCTTGCGTATTTGTGCTATACATTTTTGACAGAGTATCCCATGCCTCCTTTGGCGTACTTGTAGCTTGAATATGCACAATCATAGAGTCTGAAATGCTGATAGACAGTCAGTACATAACTTTCCTGGCTCTCTCATGCCATGCTTTAAATGCCTACATTTGCTATTGATTGGGAACATCAGGAAGAACTGGTTCTTCTTCATTTCCTGCAACAAATTCCCAATATCCTTTTCCCATAAGGAAATTCTTCATTCTAAACTTCCATGCTTGGAAGTTGTTCTTGTCAAGCTTTTCAGTGACAATCTGTGAGAGAGAATCAGACGCCATTACAGAACACTGCAAAAAATTCTGTCACTGCAAAGAACACAGCTTCAGCCTCACAAAGGCAAATCTGCAAAACTGACGAAAGTGGTATTTGACCACACAGTCACTTCCTAGTGACGATTTTGCATCAACAGGCAATAGGGATGATTCTGTAACTCCCAATGTCTCTGCGCACAAGCATATGATCCAATTTCTACAGTAACTTTTCACCGACCTATAGAACAGTGGCTGCACAGCATAAAACTGGGCCTTTTCCTGAGTGCGTGCAGAAAACTTTCGCCTCCAAAACAGGCCCCGAAATGGCCTCAAATCAAAAAAACAGGCATATACTGCCCTCTTGCTTCACCGCGAAGGGCGTCTCAACCTGAGACAATGCACTCTTGCAATTTTCGGCTGTGCTACCTGCAGAGATCTGCTCCCAAAACAGAAAATGAAAGCAACACTGCTCCTCTTACCAGAACACCGCGAGCTTGGCTTTCTTTCTTGAGCTCCTTACCACGAACAAGGCTCTGATACCATGTCAAGATTGTGAGAGAGAAGGAAGGAGTCTCACTTGTAGCTTTCTTGCTTGCACAATGGGGGAATACACACAAGGGTGGAGGCTGAAAACAGTTTTCCTCTTCTTAGTTGTGTAAGCCAAACGAACTCAAGTACAAAGAAATAGAAGAACCCTATATATGGGTCTCAAACCAAACTCAACTAACTAAGGTGGCATACTAACTGAGCCACGAACTAGAGTAGATAAGGATAGCTGTCATGTAGCTATTATTCATGGGTGGTGTACCAACCGCATCTGCAACTGACAAGTCGATGACATAAATGCACAACGGTCACCCTGGCATATCACGAGTGGAGCTCGATATCTCAACAAACAGTAGTATCCTTAGAAGTAACATGCACTTTAGCAAAATGAAGGTAAGAGTTCGAACATGCTGCAGATGTATCCCAAGGCCCTGGAATGAGAGGCCAGTTAAATACCGGTCCTGTCCCACAATCATGTAGCGTCCATTGTCTTCGACGGAGTATGTCACTGTCATATCCTGGAGTATCTAGCACTGACTAGGGAGGAAGATTGATATAATCAGATGAAGGGGGCAATGGAATAAGAGGAGAACATTGTAAAGGAGGATAAGATAAATCATAAAAGGAAGGCAAATGAAGGGATAAGGAAGATGGCAAAGATGGAGAATTCAACAAAAAGGTACGAAGGGAATCCACTGAGAAAACAGAAGGAATAGGAGGAATAGAAGGTGGAGGGTTAGAAGGGGTAGGTGATGAAGTAGGATCAGCAATAAAAGGACATGTAGTAAAAACAGGGATATGAGGAAATCCAGAAGGGGTAAAAGATAAAAGCGGAATGGTATCACGACTTGACGAAAGAAGGGAAATATAAAAAGGGAAACGATACGCCATAAGAGAATAAGAAAGGAGATCACCAGGATCCAAAGGATAGATAGAACAATGGAAATTAAGGTTCTGGAAAAAGGAATCAGTAAATAACGGATGATCAGCAATAAAGCTCAACAACTGAGATTGTAATGGCTGGATATCAAATTTATGGAAAACACTCCAAAGACGATGAGGTTCCAAAGCGTCAGCCTCCAAAGGTGGATGCCAAGCATGTCCCTTACACCAAGACATCTGCTCATGATAATACTTCAAACTATCTGCTCTAGTAGGAGCTCAACTGAGTGCACTTACATGACTGCCTGTAAGATCACATCCCCCACATAAACATTCAAGTCCTCTTCATCAAGAATTTGCAGATGTCCGACAAGATACATGAAAGATAATAACTGAACCTCATGGGAAACCAACTCATCCACAAATCTATCAAAAACTGCTCTCAAGAGACCCACAGACCAAAGATTTGACCACCCATCCTCTAGAGGTTCCAAATCCACATTGCTTAAGGAGATATACAGGGCAAACCTCTGCTGATTATATTTGATCCAAAAGGATGGAGGAGGTGACACCAATTCAGTATAGTGGGTAAAATCTTCCTGCACACAGTTCATCCTCTACTGAAGGCATTCCACTTTAGTGGAGAACCCATCACATAATTTAGCTTTATGGTGCAATTGATCAAGCTCTCCTTTGGAAGATATGACTGAAGAGATAATAGGAGTTGGAGGAGGAACAGAAAGAACAGCCACTTTTTAGTTAAGTTCTTCAATAACTTTCTGTTGGGACTCTACAGTGGCGTGAAAGTGCTGCAACTGACCTTCATTAGTACCAAGTTTACTAGCCAAAGTGACCATTTCCTCAAGGGCAGAGTTTTTCTCAAGCTGCAAGGATGCATTCTCCTCTTCCAACCTAGCAACCTTAAATTCCAACTCTTGGATAGTTGCCTTTTGGGAATCCGTTGAGGATGTGGCAGCAGTCATTTGAGTATTAATATCATCGAGTGTAGCCCTTTCTGCAGACAAATCCTCCAGTGCCTTAGTCAACTGACTAGTCAAGGAATCCACCTTGTCTTGCAAGGAAGTATAAACACTGGTATACATTGTCTGAAGACAAGAGGTTAGGGAGGTTTCTAGAGTGGATTGGACATTTGAAACTAGCTGTGAAAGCATAGGTCCAGATAATATAGTATGTAAGGATGAAGGCATGTGCTGATCAATTAGTCCTTCCTTTTGGGCCGAAAATAAATTAGGATAGGAGAGGAAAGAAGGAAGGGCACTACCAGACATAGCAGGAACAGGTGCGGGTACAAGGGAAGCAAGTACAAGAGGGCTAGAAGGACCCTTTGTACGAAGGCGTTTCTTGTGAGAAAATATAACAGGGGACTCCTCATCTTCTGAATTTGGTTGCATAGGTGGAGGGGAAGGGACTGATGGTGGAGGATGTGGCCGTAAAGGAACAGAATCAGGCACTGGCACACCACCAGGAGGAGGTGCAAAAGTGATAATGTGCTGTAAGAAAGCACCATAGGAAACATTAATGATCTGACCCTTCCGTACACGCTGGAAATGTTGATCCATCTTGGAGAGTAAGAAGCTTGCCCAGTTGAACCTAGCACCCTCTAGGATCTTCACAAAAGCTGTGAACAGTTCCTTGGAAAGATACTTAGAAGCTGACTTACTCGTCATAAATCGGTCCTGGAGGAACTGACATAACTGCTTCCATACTGGAGAAGAGATAGGAGCAATAGAGATCCCTGAACTGTTAATAAGTTGATTGAGAAGCAAGGGGGTAGAAGTTTCCTTCTTCAAGAGCGTAACTATCTCTTCAGCAAAGTAAGTAACTGGTTACCGCTGGGCACAAAGGAAGCAGAAAGAGGCAAGCACAGCGCTTCATGGATATTAGCTATAGATAAGCAGAAGGTACGGTTATAAACCAGGCCCCAACAAAACAGGTGCACCAAATGGAGAACTACTAGGTCTAATTAATCCTCTGTTTAATAATTCCTCAACTTGATTTTGAATTTCTTTCTACTCTATCTGGTTATGCCTATATGGTGCTTTACAGGGTGGTTGTGTACCAGGAATTAAATCTATTTTGTGGTCTTCAGGACGTGAAGGAGGTAGTCCAGGTGGTAGATCTTCAGCAAAACAATCTTTAAATTGTGCAAGGAATTCTTTATGCCTAGGATGCATATGTTTTTCTTTAGCTTGAAGTTCATTCACCCAAATTAGATAAGATTTACTAATTTTACGTAATGCACGTTTAGCTTGAGTATGAGTAAGCAATGGAAAAGCATTAGATGCGTGCATACCATAAAATGTAATGTGTTTTCCTTGAAAATGAAATTTAATTGAATGCATGGAATAATCTATGTCAAGATTATGCTGATGACACCAAGGCATACCTAGGATAATATCACTGGACTGTAATGGTTTATAAGAAGCCAAGAAGGAGTAACAAAGCTTCTCATCTACCGACGGCAATGTGAGGGCAACAAATGGTCTAAGGCCTGTACATCGGATGCAATCCGCCTCTAGAAGGAGAGAATAATCATGGACTGCGAGGGGAACATGCTGTACCACAATCGGAGGGGAAGAAGAAGAAAATGATGCCATTTAGACTATAGCAAAAACCACACTCCAAACCAGGAATCAAAGAGAAAACCTGCAAAACCCACAAACAAAACCACCACTGAGACCATCGACAGGAGAAAGATTTAGGACAAGACTGACTGGACTAAACCACCCCAAGCAAACCACATCCTACCGAAAATTCGACATGACCTACGCACATATGCGACCGAAAGCTTGGTGAATATGTAGTACAAACAGGCACCCAAAATCCCGTAATCAAGCACACAAAATAAAACAAAAGTGTCACACATACCGTAACCTAGACACTGACCAAACTCAAAACAGAATCACAGACTCGGACTAGTAAAATAGACATGAACAGATATGACCGACATCTTTGACCAAGAAAACCCAATCCCCGTAAACGTTCAGGGTCCTACAGTGTGGTGAGGTGGATGGGTGAAACTAACGACTCATTTTGTTTAAATAATCAATTAAGCATAGTTCATTATTAATGTTTAATCTGTTAATGTATGGTGAGTTGGAAACGTAACCCAGCCCCTCTCAGACTTGACATGACTTTACTTGACTGGGTCTCTACTAATGCAGTTCATTGTTATAATTACATGATCTGTGGCACTTGAGTGCATGCATGAGTGACTTCAGGGGGTTCATTTTATTACAAGTTAAAGGTGTCTGTAACGCATGTGGGTGTGCATTGGTGAATGGGTTTTAATTTACAAAAATTAAGTGGGTTTTGGTGCAAAGGTGCTCATGCAACGGCGGGGTTCCTTTTACAATTAACGTTCGGGTTCGTTCTATTACAATTTTATGAAGTGCAGTCTGTTAATTTTGTGTATGTGCAATGGTCAATTGATTTTAATTACAATTTAAATGTGTGTTATGGTGCAACGTGAGAGAGGGAAAAAGAGAAAAAAAAAACCTGGCAATGTGTGGATCTGTCTGCAAAGTCTGAAACGACGGCCTCGAAAAGGGAGAGACACAATCCACCGATAATCCACAAAACTGACAAAAGGCCGGCTAAGACTAGTCGTCCTATCGTACAAGAAAACGGAAAAACAACTAACACATTGACCAAAAAGAAATAATAAAACAAAGGCGACGTGTGACCAAAAAAAAAAAAGAGATGTTGGGGGTTTGGATTGATTGGGATTTAAGATTATGATTGGTTGGTTTTGGGGGTTGTTTTAGTTTTTTTTTAAAAGTTTTTTTTGGTTGTATTGTTTGTTTGTTTTTTCTGAAAAAGTGATGTTGACATGAAATGTCAGCAACCAATCATGAGCATCAAGTGTAAAGAAGGTGATCGGATTTAATTCATTTTTTTCAGCTCATTTGTGGGATAAAAAATGATTTTTTCATTGAATTTTGTTTAAATTAGGGTTTTGGCTCCAATTAATACTTTTGCCAATTAAGGAAAGCATTTTCAATGAGGAAATATTGGCAAAATGTACAAAAGAATTTGTAGAATTTTCAAAAAAAAATTATGACATTATTTCGGTATTGTTATGAATTTTTAAAGAATTTTTTTCATGGATTTGAAAAGGAATTTCAATTTTTGAATTTTTTAAATAAATTTTCCTTAATATTTTAGTTTGGAAAAATATGTCAATGGTTTGCAAAAATATTGGGAATTTTTTTTGTAATTTCTTTTATTTTTAAATTCATTTTAAAGGAATTTTTGAATTTTTAAATGTGTTTTTAGGGTGTTTCAAGATTTTAAATTAAAAGGGCAGTACATGGCTGCATGTGAACAACTGATAAGGACTGCGTGTGAACGGCGAGCTTCAACACACCACCGCACGAACAAGGCCGGGCGCGGGCAGGATCAGCGCCAGGGTGGAGGCGGCGTTAGCGGGCGGGGCAGAGGAGGCGCCAAGCGGCGGTGAATCTCGGGGGCGAAGGCGTGGCGAAGACGACGGGCTGCGAATGGCCCTGGCGATGACGACAATGCCTAGGCGGGGCGGCAATGCCCAGGCGGGGAAGCTGGAAGGGAAGGGAGGGCGTGAAGGGAGGCGGAAAAGAGAGGGTGGAGGGAGACGTTGGGGGCAGGTGGGAGGCGGGGCCAGGGGCGAAGCCAAAGACGCTGGGGGCAGAGGCAAAGGCGGAGCCAGAGGTGGTGGAGGGAGAAGGGAGGGTGGAGGAGGGAGAGGAGGAAGGGAAAGAGGAGGAGGATGGAAGGTGAGGAAGGGAGGAGGTGGGGAAAGGAGAAGAAGAATGGGAGGAGGTGGGGGAAGGAGGGGGGGAGGGGAGACGAAGAAGGTGGGAAAGGGAGGAGATAGAGGGGAGGGGGAGATGGTGGGGGGTCGGGGAGAGAAGAAAGAAGAACAAGAAGAAGAGAGAGAGAGGGGGGAAGGAGAGAGGAGAGGTAACGGCTGCGGGAGGGGAGGGATATAAGTAAATTTTTTAAAAATAATAATAAATAAATAAAATTTTCTGGTTAAAATAATAAATAAATTAAATTAAAGAAAGGCGTGCCCCCGTCCCGCGCGCATGCGCGGGGCAGGGTAAAAAAATTTGCCATGGCGGGATTGGAATGGCGCCAGGACGTCGGCATGGGGTACGCGTACGTGACCAGGGTGTGTGGAGATGCATAAAATCAAAAACGAGCGCGTTCACGCGCGAGACGAGTCGCGCGAAACACGTAAAAACAAGGAAAATTTAATATCTCACAATCCGGGCATCGAAACGAAATGATGTAAAAACAAAAATTATGCACGACGATAGGGGGAAGACAAGGAAAAAGTGCAACGGGGGTTCCGAGGGGAAAACAGGGCATTCACATGCAAAAAACACGAAAAACGGCCTCGAAAACACATACGGGGATTAATTTTTGGAAATCCCCTCGCCGGAATGCAGGGCGGAAAGAAGAAAAAATGGGCAGAAGAATGCGCCCAACAACGTTATCACGTCAAAACACAGTTTTGACCGCAAGAGGATGCATTCACATGGGAAAAACTCTTAAAACGGACCCGAAAAGGGATTCGAAAATTAATATGGAACGATCTGTGCACCGGAACGAAGTGTGGAAAAAATGCAAAATGTGCGAGGGACAGAGTGACACAGGCCTGTCATGTTAAAACACAGTTCCAATAGGGATAGGAGGCGTTCACATGCAAAAAACACCAAAAAGACACTCAAAAACACATTTAAAAATTAATAATTAAAAATCTAGAAGTCAAAATAGGGTGGAGGAAAAAGGAAAAATGTAGGGAAAGATGTGATGGAACACGGCTGTCAAGTCAAATTGGAATTCCGATGCAAACAAGGTAGGTTCACATGGAAAAATGTCAAAAAGACACACAAAAATGTCCCGAAAAACCACATAATTAATATTGGACAAACCGTGCATCGGAAGGACATGGAGTAAAAAGGAAAAATGTCAGGGGGAAAGTGGTTGTCAGGGCTATGATGTCAGATCATGGTTCCGAAGCAAGAAAAGCACGTTCACATGGAAAATCATCTAATGTATGCAAAATCCGTCAAAAATTAATAACTCAAAAACCGTGCATCAAAAAAGGGGTAGCTAAAAAGGAAAATGGGACAGTTCAAAGGGATGAATAGGACTATAAATTTAGATTGGAATTTGGGGGAACATAGGGTGCGTTCACTTAGAAACATAGCAAAATAAGGGAAAAAGAGAAATGGAGGAGGAATATCCCCAAGGGAGGGGTGACAGTGGACGGGTGGGTGGGGAAGGAATCCAAGAGGGTAAAAGAAAGTCATGGCATATATGCATGAGCAAAGTGAGGCATATGCAAGGCAGTATGCAATGTAGACGCGCAGGGACGCGTCCCCACACTTAAAACCTTAATGGGTAGGGTGGACCGAGCAACAGGGACCTAATACCACAAAACAGACCAACCACGAACGTCTCCACACTTAAAACATGAACATCACTGACAAAACAAGGTGTAGGGTTAGAAAAACTGGGCCCATGTTGTCGAGAATCAAGGGTGACTGTCGATGACACGTCCACTATCGTTGTCGGCTGCAGGAGGTACCAAGGTATCTTCACAACACATGTCCTTCATGGCAGGAACCACGCAGCAACACCCAGGAGGTAACTGGTGGATGAATCGCGTCGAGTCGGTGTTGCTGACGAAGGAGAGTCACTCAGCTTACAACACTCAGATGGGATGAGAGAACAGTCACTCGCCCCATTACGAACATCACTCGATGAATAATGATTGAAACCCATATCGCACACCCGGTTTAGGAATTGACAAGGGGGATGATGTAGAGGGAGTATGCCAAGGTACACAGTTGATGGTGCATCAGTGCGTCCAACCCGTCTGGCATAGGTGCAAAGGAGAAAGGCAAGGGAGCCTTACAGTGCAGTGTACAGAACAGGGTGACGTGTCCTGTGATGATGGTAGAGACCCACCCCGTGGGTGCATAGGGAAATGGAAACATACCTTGCGCCAAAGGTCGTAACGTCCCTCAATCCTCACCTCTCGGTAATTGATTGAAGAAACTCCAGTCACACTCAGCCCACCCTCTGTCTCACGCTCTGCTGAAACATACAGGAGGGCAGCCCTTTCCTGAAATCCATTGATGTAATCCTCACTGTCACTTGTGCAAAGGTTGTATGCCTTGTTCACATTTGATGGTGCAACTGTGCATCCCGCCCCGTGCTGGCATACAGTGTAAGAAGAAAGGCCAGGAAGCCTTATGGTGCAGTGCACAGAAACAGATCGTGCTTTGTGCATTGAGAGGCCCATCCCGTGTGTGCAACACTTCATTCACACTTCTCACCTCTCATTTGATTTGAAGGGAAAAAACTGGTCACTCGTCCCACCCTCTGTCTCACTCTTTGTTGATAGTTACAGAGGGCAACCATACTCACTTCCCCATTCGGTTAGGATGAAAGCTCGCATCACTCGATTGTTTGTCGATGAAGATCGCGTCGTCAGTTGTTGAAGAGGCGTACCTAGGGAGGTAGCCATCAGATCAAACGTAAGGTTACATAAGACATGGCGTCTGCTAGAGGACTGTCAGATGCTCTACAGAAAGGCACAGGACACAGTGTACCAAGGGAGGCAGCTTCGAAACTAGATCCTGGGGATGTCAATTGATGAATCCACTTTCTGGACTACTGGGTGTTGCCATCTTCTCCACAGCCAGCTTCTCGCCCAAGGGTGTTAACCACCTTTTCTTGGAACGAGGCCTGCTATGACAGGGAAGTTCTTCCTTTTCTCCCATAATAGTATTTTTTTCTTTTCTTGTTTTTTTTCTTTTTCTTTTTTTCTTGTTTTTCCCTATTCCCGAGGGTGTCTCCACCTTTTCTCGAAGAATAGGTCGGCATGACAGGGACCGAAGTTCTTTTCTCCCATGACGGATATGTATTTTTTTTCCGAATTAAGTAAGGGAATGGTGGAAATACCATTTGTCAGAACCCACCTTACCACTGCCGCTGGTGGAAAATAGAGGATAAGAGATCAGGGCTGGAAGGTGGGGCTGAGGGGACAGAGGGTTGCGTCCACCTCATCAGGAGTGACTAAAGAACGGCTATCAGAAGTAGCACCATAAGAATTGCAGTGCCACGCCAACGGGGGAAAGGATCAGGGGACCGTGATTGTCAAGATCCCTAAGGAGGGAAGTACTTCTTCAGGCAATATCCATTGATCAGGAAGGGATCATCAGAGGCATCAACGGTCTGCACTTGGACAGAGCCATTAGGGTTGACAGCAAGTACCTTATATGGGCCCATCCACCGCTGTTGGAGCTTGCCAGGAAACTTGCCAAATCGTGAATCATAGGCTAGGACCAAATCACCTTCTTTGAACTCCTTGTGCTTGATGAAGCTGTCATGGTAAGCCTTACATCGAGCTTGCGTGGCTTCCATGCACTGTAGAGCCATCCTACAAGTTTCATCCAAACATTCCAAGTGCAGGAGATGGCGTTGCAGTGAATCATCATCCCCCAAAAGCTCTTTGATAGTCGTACATACCAAGATGTATCTGTTCTGTTTCCTTCTGGTGGGAGGATCGATTGGGCCGATGAAGTCGATGCCCCACTTCTCAAACGGCTTCAAAGGAAGGATAGGTTGCAGTGGCATAGCACTGGTCTTGGTGGGTTTCCCCATTCGCTGACAAGCATCACATCTTTTACAATAATCATATGCATCCTTGTGGAGGGTCGGTCACTAGTAACCTGCTAGCAGAGCTTTCCTAGCTGTAGCTTCTCCTACAAAGTGGCCTCCACATGGCTTGTCATAGCAAGCCTTCAAAACAATCCCAATCTCATCTCCTACAACACATCTTCTGAGCACTTCATCTTTGCCTTTCTTGTACAGTACACCACCTAACATGGTGTAGGGGGCTAATTCTAATAGAAGCTTCTTCCTTTCCCGACTAGAAATGCCAGGAGGGTATTGTTGGGTTGCCAGCAGATTGGCAATGTCTGCATACCAGGGGGTTACAGTTTCTACCAGGAATAGGGAAGCATCAGGGAGGTCTGGATCATCCTACTCCTCATCTGTAGTTTGTGGGATATGCGACAGATGATCAGCCAGAACATGGAAACGACCAGGTTTGGGCATTGTTCCAAATGTTCCCAATGTTCACGGATCAAACTATAGACACAGAAGTCATCCAAGTATACCTCAATGAAGTCATGCAGATGATTTTGGAATGCGGCCATCATGACTCGTTGGAAAGTAGCAAGGGCATTGCAGAGTCCAAACGGCATCACTCTGTAAGCATAGGTCCCCCACTCTGTGGTGAAAGTTGTCTTGGACTGATCTTCTTCTGCTATCTGCACTTGGTTGTATCCATTGAAGCCATCTAACAAGGAGTAAAGCTCATGTCCTCCCATTGTGTCCAACAGTTGGTCTGTGAAAGGGATAGGAAAGTGATCCTTCTTGGTCTTGGAATTCAACTTGCGGAAATCCACATATATACGAAGCTTGCCATTCTTCTTGGGTACAACCATGATGGGTGAGACCCATTCACTATTTGCCACTGGATAGATGAACTCGGCTTCCAGAAGCTTTAACAGCTCTGCTTTCACCAATGTGGAATAATTCGGGTTCATTCGCCTCTCTCGTTGTCGTACTGGCTTGGCATCAGTCTCCAAATCAATATGATGCTAACATAATGTGGGATCAATCCCCTTTAGGTCTTTGTAGGACCAAGCAAACATGTCCAAATTCTCTTTCAACAAGTTGTACAAGGTTGACAACTCCTCTTCTGGTAGGCTGCTACCCACCTTCAAATGGCGTTCAGTGCCATCTACATCCACAAAGGTTAACTTCCTTTCACCTTCTACTTCACGGATGAAGGTCCCACGGACTGCTTTTGGGTACAAATCCGACTCCTTCAAGGGAGTGGTGTCCTCATCTGATGTTCCACTAGAACCAACTTCTTCTTTTGGTGGAGACTTAGGTTAAAGCCGTTTCGGGTTTGGTTTCAAGATTAGTTACCTCTTGGCTTGAAGACTCATCTTCTAATGATGCGTCCAGGAACATCACATAATAGGGACCCTCTGATGCCTGTTGGAATCGTGAGACTGGTGCTTCTTGGCACGGTGCATCATCATCATATTTTCTTGACAAGTGTGGATAGGTGCAACAAGAACCACTGATAAAAGACGGCTTATTTTGCTTGATCCACTTCTTATATGGGCTTTGCCTATGGAAAGATCCATTTATCAATCCAAAGGATACCATTACCATTCTGTCCCACAGCATGGAGTCTTCTGCTTCTGAAGCTTCTAGAACTCCCTCCTCATCTATGCCTTCTGTGGGTGGAGTGGTTTCTTCTGTCTCACTTTCAAAGTCTCCTTCTTCAGATTCATCATCATCCTCTTCAGACTCCAGCTCTGCCTCTGTAGGCGCTCTGTAAGAGAAGAACAGGTCCTTTGCTTTCCCTTCTGCCTCTGTCAACACTGGCTCTACTATGGCCATGTAACAGGGAGAGCAGTACATCCATGCTTCTATCTCACTGTCAGAAGTGATCTCGGAAATCGTTCCTGGTTCAGGCAGGAAGTATTTGCCCATTGATAAGGACTTTGCATCTTTTGGGAGTTGGCTTACAGTACCCATTGTTAGGGAATGTGCCTCTGTTTTCTTGGAAAGGATCTGTTTGACAGCATCTTCTTCTGCTGATGTTCCATCTGTAGCCTCATTGGGGGAGTCAGAAGATAATTCCAAGGAGGTGGATCCATGTCCTTTTTGAGCACCATATAGCTTCAGCACCACTTTATTAGGTCCTCTATCCAAGGTCAAGGTTCCTTTGAACCAATCCGTCCTTGCTCTGGCTTCAAAAAGCCATGGTCTACCCAGTAACAGGGGGTAGGATGTACCATAAGAGTTTGGCTTCACCACCAAATAGGTTAGCCAATAATCTTTTCCAGCCACTGTAGTCTTCACATATGGGAGAATGTCCAAAGGCTTGATTCTGCTGTGATCCGCCAGTCTGATGAGCCATTGGGTTGGTTGCACACCTTGTAGGCCTAGATCCTTCATTGTCACATCCGTCATAATGTTCACTGATGAACCACCATCAATCAGTGCATTTGCAATAAAGCAGCCTTCTATCCACACACCAATCTCTGGGGTACCCAGATTTAGGAAGGCGTTAGCCACATCCACTTCTTTTACAGGCTCTGGAGCTTCGTTGGGCTTTGTTGCTGTTGAGGGAGAAATCCTTAATCCACGTCTTCTTGTCAGTACACTTTTGAACCTTTTTTGGCAACAACTGGGAGACAACATCAACAATTGTCAGAATGTGAGGTTTGGCTTAAAGGTATCTAGATCTCTGACCAGATCGTATTCCTTAATAGGATCCACTGGCTTCTCTAACCGGTTAGGGAATGGGGCGACACCCATTTTCATTTTCCTTTTTTCTTACAACAAGGGTATCATGGGGACTTCCTCTGCCACTTGTGGCACTTCCTCCTCTTCTATCTCCTGGACCTCTGGTCCTGTCTTTGGAATTGTCTTTGTGACTCTCTGTGGCACTGTAGTGCTCTGTACGGCACTATCAGGCTCTGTTCTGTTCTGTTCTTCTGTTGGAAGATTGAACTTCACTGTTTTGGAGGCAGGAAGATTATTTTCTTTCTGGACAGGTGGTTCCTTCTTCTTTGCACGCGTGATGGCAGCAACTTCCAATTCCATGAAAATGGAGGTAGGCTCTTGGGCCTTGGATGGATTATCAGTAGCACTGTTTTTCACTAGGGCTGGGCTTGGACAGTCTTTTGCAGTGTGGCCTTCTCCTTTGCATCAACTGCATAAGGGCTTATAATCCATTGACCTTCTGGGATTTGGACAATTTGGTGAAATGTGTCCCTTTTCTCTGCATCTATAACACTCCACTTCCAATCTCTGGCCACTACCAGACTGCTTTCCTCTGTAACTTTGGGATGGAAATATCCTTGGACCAAAATTAGGACCAAACTCTCTAGGCTTGGGTCCAATATCCTGTGTTATCATTTTGGATTCCAACAAGTTGAATCTTGCGTCTTCTTCCTTCCTTCTCCTATCATGCATCTCCTTCAGCGAGCAAATATCCTCTGTATGATTCTTCCGCAAACAGTAGGAACAGAAGGCTCCAAGAATGGTTGGTTTTCGTGTACATTCAGTGGCTAAATGGCCTGCTTGATGACACTTACCACACCAAGTATTTGACCGCATCACATCTCTTCCTGCTCCTGCAACGTTGGATATGCTAGCGGTATTCACTTTCAGCGTCTGTAGCTACTCTGTAATCACATCCATCAACTCCTTTTTTATATTTGCAACTGAGTTGGATAAGTAATCCTTCAAGCTTTCTCCTCCTGAGGCACTGGCAGTAGGGTTTTGAGGAGTCTTTGTAATCACTGCATAAATAGGTTGGGCTGGTGCAGAGGGGTCTCTGTTCTGATTCTGATTTTGAGCTCCTATTTGAACTGTTGGCTGTTGGCTCCAGTTGGTAGGGTTCCACTGTTGCTGCTGATTTGGCATTGGGGAAATTGGTTGGGACCATTGTTGTTGTGGTTGAACCATCATTTGGGGCATTGATTGTGGCCATTGTGGATTTGGTGCACTGTACTGTGATACTGGGGGCATCTGTTGGTAGGGGTAGGGGACAGTCCCTGGGATTGCATTTGGTGGGTACATCATTCCTGACATCAGAGGAGGTAGGACTCCTCTTCCTGGATTCATCGCCAATCTAGCTTCCACTTCATCGTACAGTCTTGCACCTTTTGTTGTTGCAGCTTGCAGTGTGGCTGGTCTTTGCAGCTCCAAAAACTTACGGACTTCTGGTTGTAATCCTCTGAGAAACACTCCCTTCTGAATTCCATCATCTAGATTATGGTTAGTCCATCTCTTCAAGATGGATTCCATTCGTGAGACATAAGCTTCTACTCTTTCTCCAAAGGACTGACTTAAATTCATAAATTCCTCTCGCATCCGCTATTCAAAACCTTCACGCCTGAATTTAGTGAGGAAGGCCAACTTCAGGTCGTCCTATGTGCCAAAAGTTCCTGCTGCTTGTCTCTCATACCACTGAAACACCGCGCCCTTGAAAGTGGCGGGGAATATTGCTAACCAATGCTCAGGGGTTCTGGCATTGTTAGCCACACATGCTACCATAAACTCTGCTACATGAAGATTGGGGTCTTCATTGTACTCTCCCTTAAAAATTGGCAACGGGACTACATTCGCTGGCCTGTCATCAATATTTCCAGGACGGATCTGGCTTGTAAGTGGACCTCCAACAGGAGGAGGAAGGGCTTGATGTGCCATTGGGACTTCTGTAAAGAGTTCCGCAAGGGCATCAAAGGCGGCTTCTCCTGCTACCACGTTCTCAGCTTTGATTTTTTCCTTCTCTCTTCTCACGTACCTCTGGACTCATTCTAACACTTGCCTCTTTATTGCGTCATTCATCAGGGGGTTGGCTCCACTATGTTGTTATGCTCCACAGAGGGATAACAGAAGGCTTCAGTCTCTAGAGGACTCTCTTGCCAACATTTCTTCTACTTCTTCCTTTTCAACGTCTTTGAATTCTGCTTTCATGCCACTGCACAGAGGAAGGTATTCGGTTCTGAGGTGTCAAAATGCATACGTCTAAGCATTGTGGTGGTGCCATCATCATAGTAATGCCAGCTTCTGATGGTTTCAACAGTGTATGTTGTAAAGAACACTCTGTCTACCAACTTCCAGTGGGTTGCCAATTGGACAAACAGAAGATTGTCAGAACATCAAGCATCCCACGTATCTTGCTGTTGAGCATCTACGAATAAATTCCAACTTTGTTCCTTCTTATTTTTGTGAACCTCCACAGACCAAGACTGCTCAAGCTTCTTCACAATCTCCCACTTGATGATGTCTAGAAACTTCTCAATGAATGGCAAATCTTCCATGGATGGTCATTCTCTTTGTTTCTGCTCTTCAGTTTGTTCCCAAACAGTTTGCCACCAAGATGCAAGTTTCTGCTGCTTCAACAGGAAGAGGAAACAGTCCACCACATAGAGCATGCATCATGATGGTGATGTGTTTCCGCCATTGTGGGATGAACTTCTTGTGGAAAGTGGCTTTGATTATGAGACATTCCAACTCTTCAGTGGAAGAAGGAACCTTACAAACATCCATTGAATTCTTCTCTTCTTGGCAATGCCATTTCCTTCATTTTCAGCCTCTTCTGGTGCTTGTTGATGGCAAGCTTCCCCAGCTGCGCACCAAAAACATGGAGCCCCAAGAGGAACACCAAGGAAAAGGGAATTCTCTTGCAAGAAAATCTATCTTGTAACATCAACAAGCTTTTATTTCACTCCTTTGATCATCAAAACAAAGAAAACAACAATTCTTCATGCAACATCATAGTAGATATCTCCCACGGATTTATTTTTAATAACTTGATCATATTCTTCATATTCTTCATATTCTTCATTAATAGACAAAGAGAATACAACTTTGTCAAGAATCGCGTGGTGGAGGGGGTTGCTCAAGATGCTGCGCCGAACACACACAGAATGCACAAGGAGAAGCTCACTCAAGAGACAAGAAGAGAGATGGAGGCCAAAACGTTTTCTTGCTGATTTCTTCTTCTTCTTCCACACTCTTTTACAATGTACACAAAGTATAGATAAGATACAACATAAAAGGAAAGTGGCCTACTAAGTCAAACAATGCATAACCAACTACACTAGTCGACTGGCACTATAACTATGCCAGCTGTAAATAGGTGTAACGACCTGAATATAATAAGTAATGAGTCAGTGGCCATGTGAGATGCATAATGACCACCGACGTGCTAGGTGTAGACGTGTGGACCCATCTAACCAGGCGGTCCATCATCAATGTCTGCATGTGTTGAGCTTGTCATCTCAACAAACTTTTGATGGAAAGAAATCACATAGTATTCATCTTCATTGTCTTCATAGTCTTCTCCCTCATAGAAAGATACAATGTTTCACATAGAATCAACTATCTCTTGCATATGATCTCTCTCACAATAGTATGCTCTCAATACTACATCATATCCTCACTACAATCACTCAATAATAACTCTCAATAATCCTCATTAGGTCGTGGATACACCTCCCAAAAGGTATGTCAGATGTGAAGGGGCACCAGAGACATCATAGTGTCCTATGAGATCTGTCTTCTATCACTGTCCTTCTGTAACCTTCTGTAAATATTCAGTAAATCTTCATCAGCTACTTCTTCACTTATTTTGACTTGAATAGAGCTTCCATTCATCCTTTTCCTAAGACAATAACACCTCCCAAAACATCCACACATCCATCATAACACTCAACAGAAACAAACAGAACAGAATCACAGAACAATAGAGCAACAAGACTACAGAGCTACAGAAGCACAGAAGCTACAGAACTTTACAGAAGATCAACAGAACCCATAAAAATCATAACAAAACCAATTCAATATCTCATAAACCTTTTCACACATTCTCAATCATCTCTCAAAACATTCATTCAACCATCTTTACTACCAAAACATAACCAAAACAGAACAAAATAGAAGAAAATCAGGCCTTATAGAACCATACAGAGAGAATTACAGAACTCTTCAGAACAACATATTTCATCAAAAACCAACATGAACCCTTTCAAACATACTCAAACCACTCCAAACACTTCAAAACATCTTCAAACTCAAACAATCAACCACCAAAAACAACCATTCAGTAACAAAAACAACAAAAAAAATCAGCCCAAAAACCAATCATTTCCACACTCAACAAATTCTACAAATTTGATGTAAAAGATAGTTCTTCTATGACCATGTGCATTAATAAGTTGTAACGTCTCGTCGTTACAAACGATCCCTTAATAATCTTGCCGTGAGACGCCCCCTTAAAAATCACATTTAAACGAAATTTTTTAACATCCCTCCCCCATGTCGGCACTGTCAACTGGTGGAGGGAGGGGGATTTGAATGCATAGTCAATGCAGGTTAAGAGGGAGATCATGACAGAAAGGAAGGAGAAGATGCCAGTCAACGTGGCGGAAGGGGAAGATGACAAGGAGGAGCACTCATAGATGATAACATTCATAACAAAGATGAAGAACAAGCAAAGAACATCATCGATAAATCCTATGGGGGGCAGGAGCACACATGTGCTACCTTTTCCCCCCACTATCTCTATCCCCCCCTCCCCCCCTCATAAGGAGGGGGTTGACATTACTTCATTCTCTCCCCCCCCCCCCCCCCCCAAATATTACCCCCAACACCTTATAAAACCCCCATCATCAAGAAAAGAAGGCCTTGGAGGAGGCCTCGACTTGTTGCTGCTAAGAGGGAGAGAGAGAGAGAGAGAGAGAAGAAGAAGAAGAGGAGGAGGGAGAGAGAGAGAGAGAGAGAAGAAGAAGAGAAGAAGAAGAGGAGGAGGAGGAAGAGAGAGAGAGGAGAGAAGGAGAAGAAGAAGAGAAGAAGAGTAAGAGAGAGGGAGAGAGAGAGGAGACAAGAAGAGAAGGAGGAGAAGAAGAAGGGAAGAAGAAGAAGGAGAGAGAGAGAGAGAGAGAGAGAGAGAGAGAGAGAGAGAGAGAGAGAGAGAGAGAGAGAGAGGAAGAATAAGAAGAGGGAAAAAGAGAGAGATAGAGAGAGAGGGAGAGAGATTCTTTCCCTTCCCCTCCAAAGACGGTAGCCACACACTTTGTCTCTTTCCTGCAATTTATTCCCTTTTCCCACGAATTGATCTCCCATCTCACAATCAAGGGAAGTCACCCCAGCACATCATCTCTCTGACGAAAGATAGAGAAAGGGAGAAATTCATAAGCCGAAAGTATGGCCCCCAAACAGAGGGAGACATGCACCAACAGTAATCTTGCATCCAATAGTGAAGCTACTGCCTAGGGTGTTATTGCTAATACGATTACAATGTCATGTGTGGATAATTCATATCCAAATATCCAAGTACTAATTTCCATCTCTGCTATTCACTGAGGCATAGGCACACGCATGAATTCATTTCAACAAGTAGCTTGAATTTATTTTTCGATAGTTAAGAAACTCATAGGGGGATCATAGGTTACTTCTTTCTGCAACCCTAGATGACATTGCATAGATTTATGCATATGGCGTATTGAGGTGCACAAGCCCATGTACTCAAATACCTTGCATCCCAGTGCTATGCAACAAAGTTACACATGGCATAAAGAACATATAAGGTTACTTAAGGGTTATGCACATAGACGGTGCATGCACGGGAAATATTATATGAAACACACACCAAAGGTATACAAATTGATCTTGCATTTAAGTCTTTCTAATATCACAAACTATTAGCTCATTAGGATCTTGAAGTTGTGCATAGCTAGTACAAATAACAATCATTAGGATTAAAACTATGATCCATCCAATAGCGACTATGTTATAAAAACCTATTTCGGGATGGGCCAGATGCAACAACAACTCCAGGGAAAACAAAGAGTTCAAGGAATTAGGAAACCCTAAGTCAAAGGGAAGACCTATGCTTTTGTACTCGTTAGAAAGAAGGGATTATCAAAACTCATGTCTTGAGCAATGTTGAAACTTTGACATATATCCTAGCCGAATGGAGGAAGTGTTAAGTAAATTTTTCATGGAATCGCTTAGATCCCAAGGGGGAGAGCAAACACACGATGGAAGTTTATCACAACTATTCCTACAATGTTTGGAAAAGGATACCATTGTTTAGTGGATTGATTAGATAACGTCCTAAATGCTTTTGCATTAAAATGATTGTGGGATGTGAATTGGATGATTATTCCAAGTGCTTGTGTTTGATGATAAATGCATGGCAGGGGTAGGTAAGAGACAAAGATTAACTTGAAGATAAGCTAAGGAACTTTTTTTCCAAGAGGACTGCTTGTTTTGTTTTTGTGTCGATGCTATAAATTACACGAATGAACCCTATTCCCTAAAATTCCTAATTAAGGAAGCCGATTTTGAATGTCACACATAAATGTGATAGGACCTAATTAGAAAACTAAGGCTATCAAGGGAAGTGGTTGGGTAGAACCCCGATGGGTCCATCCTATGATAGGGTGATCCTAGAGAATTGGGAGGCTTCTCACAAGGTTTTACCATCGTTCGACCTTTGGGCAGTACTAAGTTAGAACCCGATTCATGTTGTTTTAGGGGACCGGAATGGGACTGTGCCCTACAAGCAGAGGGGTTGAGCAACATATCCCTCTCGTTTCCCATTCTCTTTGAACCTAGTGCAGTATGGATCTGCTTCTGATTGGGTATCTCTGCGTAAAGTAGAATGTCCAAAACCTGACATTAGGATGCTATTGAGAGACCTTGTCTACTAGGAGCCCAAATTTTAGGTCGATCCTAGTGGGTTCTCGACCGTTACATAAGTTTAAAAGCCTAAAAACTACATAAGTTTAAAAGCCTAAAAACTACACTTGCTACTCTAAAGAAGAATATTGATGAAGATGAAGCCATGGCAATACTACTAGCAAGTGTAAATCAACAATCATATGATAACCTTGTATCTACCTTAAGTAATGTTCCAAATCTCTCACTTACGGACATTAAATACTCTCTACTTGATGAAGAAACTAAACATAAAAACAAAGATGCAAAGGGAGTTGTCTCAATACAGAAAGACAATCTATTCTACACCAAAGGAAATCATGGAGCAAAGGGATGAGGCCGAGGATTCAACTCCAACAACAAAGATCAGATGACATGTCATTATTGTGGTAAGACTGGTTATATAGCCAGTGAATGTTTCCACTGTAAAAGAGCTACATACTCAACTATAAGTTAAAGGTCATCATCATCTTTTACAAGCTTTATATATTTTTCTTCATCAATATCTCGCCTTGAAAATTGTGAATCACGACTACCCTACAAAAATCTGTTCATAACTTTTGATCCATAACTCAAACAACCAAGTTTCCTTTTGCAAAAATGTAGTCCACCTTTTATCTAAAATTTTGTGAAGTCACTAGGAGAAAAATATGAAAGATTCATCCCTAGAAAAAAATTTCATAGCCTACACCTCTCTTTTCATATGCACAGTCCTCGAGGGGGTCACTCATGAATATAAGTATATATAACGTGAGTTCAAAATAACGGGTTTTTAAAACACCATTTTTATACATTTTTTACATACATAAGGGTGTCATGTAAAGCGGTTACTTATAGATTGAATAGAAAAGGGTTGTGTTTTATTCAAGAAAAATTCACAGTTTAGGATATTTATAAATAGGCCATGAATGCACGTTATATAGAGAATATATATATAGTGAACCCCCCAAGGCACAGTCTCAATCACATACTAACCTTCCAAAACTTGTAACTCTTGCATACTAATTTGGATGACAACCAAACCTGGTAGGCTTCTTTCCCAGGTTGTATAAAAGCCCATCTTGGAAGTATGGGCCACCATAAAACCTCTTTGATTTAGAATATCTTTTAAAAACACTAAATCTAGTCTAAACTGCTAACTACAATAATAGGCATCCATAACCTCCACTTTTGCCATGTGCTATCAATCATTTTTAGGTTTGGAGCCCTCATAATCTATCTTGATCTCATTTTCATTCACATCCTCGCTATTTTCATGGGTTCCCATCCCCAAGCCCTCTGCCTCATATGCCTTAGACTTGCACCTTTTAAAGATGTTGATCCACTTATCTACTATACATATTCGCAATGTTGTCCCATCTAGCCAATGAGTGAATAGGTAGCATTGTCATGTACATGTTTCACCACGTACAGACCAAAACATCATTTAGAAACCTTGTGAATAGTGCTATGTTAATTTTCTAAACAATTGTCATAGATCAACATCCAATCACCCTCCTTTATTACCCTTGGCTTAAGTCTATGCTTCCTGTCAAACCTCTTTATATTTTGAAGCCTTGTTACTTGTTACTTGGAAATAGTTGCCTCAACATCCCTTGGCCTTCTTTTCAATTGTCTAATGTGTAGAGTTAGTAGTTTCTCTCTATTTAACCCTTCTTGCCAAGGAAATACACTCCATGTAGAATTCACCTTCTTAATCGGCATAATGGGATTTTGACCCCATCCATCAATTTAGCATGCATAAAACCTGTCACTACATTATGCATCATCCTATCATCCTGTAATGTGTATGGTAACATCTGCAATCACTCCTTAGTTGTCCTGCCTTTGCATGATTTTGTTAGTGTCTTAATGATAAATGGATGTCCCCTCTCACTCTTTCCATTTTTTTCTAGACTATATGCTCAAGTTAATGCCAATTTTATCCCCAACCACGAGAATAACTCATGATACTCATCTACATCTAATTCTCCTCTATTAGCTATAAAGTTTCCAACACATCCATATCAATAAAAGACCTTTTCAAAGAGAAACTTGCAGACACTATGTGTTGTCTTACTGCTTATAGTGTCACGTCTTCCCATGAAAGTTTAAGATGTCTCGTCTACCAAAGACCCATAAGCATGGTCACTAAATCAACCATCCACTTAAAGTGCATGGTTAAAGGATACGTTGTCGAAGGGATTTTCGAAAGCAAAGTCGCAACCACAGAGGACCTTGACTAATTTCAGGATGGAAGATCAATCAGGTGAATAAGAAAAATGAGAAAATGATGTCAAATAGTATTTATATTTCTGCCATGAAGTTTGCAAAATACAAGATGACTTCAAATATGTTCAGTCCACTAATTTTAGGCCTCTTAATTTAATTCAGCTGCATTTGTAAATCCTTGACCTCAAATCATATGTGCAGAAATTCAGAATTCAAATATACAACACTATTGTGATCTTCTCAGATTCTGATGTCAATGATGTGCAGGAAATTGCCATCAGTGAGTTTACAAACAAGATGTATGAACTGTAATAAAGTCTCTTTACTAATATCTCAAACTGTAGACCATCTTGTGTGGAAACTGTATTTATTCACCAAGAGCTCTTCAACTTGTTTCACAGTTTTTCCCCTCCATTGCTCCAAGAAAGAGCTAAGGTTTCCACAGAGATCTGAAAACTTTGTTTTTGCTTCTTTCAGCACACTAATGCTACTGAATTATAGATCAATGTCATTCAGATGCACTCGTAAGAAGTTGTTTAATGCAATAATCTCTGAAAACAGTCTGCACCCAAAGGAACTGCTCCCTTTTTGACAAAAGAATCTCGTGCGCTCAACTATCTCATCATATTGCATGTCAGTTATCAACCGATGTGCGATGAAAATTGTTGTCATATTCTGTGTAAGCGATTTGAAAGTTGAGAGAATTTCTGCCTCAGTAGTGCTGCCTAATGCACTACTTGCCTCATTACAGAACATTAATGGAGAGCCTTTCAGAAAAGCTCTTGCTAGTGCCACACGCTGCTTTTCTCCATCACTCATTCAAATCCTACTCTCCTACTTGTGTCTGATCCCCCCTTAAGGAAAACTCATAATAATGTTGTGTATTGATGCAAGCCTTGCGGCATCATAAAACTTCTTCTTTTCTGGCTGACAGTCGCTTATTCACTTTCAACCGTTTGCTGATTCTATTCAACGTATCCAGAGTTACATGTAAAAATGAAGGGCGGGCTGCTGAGAACTAATTCCACTGCCTCCGTCTGGGCATGAAGCTCCTGAGCAGAATTCATACCAATCGACGGCTGCTAATCAACCTCAATTCAATCTGACGGACTGTTTGGTCAGTCTGCCGTCACTGTTTTATGCCTTCTTTCCACATTTGACAGTCGTGGATGCAGCTCATCCTGTCCGCATTCCCCCATCCAACGATGCTTGTCGTAACTTCTAGCTTAAGCTCTGGCTTTCCAACACCTCGATTCCACCACCATCGTCACCACTATGATCACCTTCACTGAATACATAGAGCTCTGACCAGGTAGCGAGCGACAAAAGATTGCCACTTAGAGGATGCCAAAGGCCATCTTTGCCTCCATCAGTCTAGCAGATCGAAAGAACACCGTTGCCACCTCCTGTCATCCTTTACCTTTGTCTTCGTTTGTAGCAACATCTTCTGCTTCCTCTTGGAAAGCTTCATCTCCGTCTGCACCTTCGTCTTGTTTTGCAGCTTCCTCTCCCTCATCTTTGTCTTCTGCTCTTTCCTTGTCACTGCAATTTTTTCGCCTTTGTCTTCCTCTTCTGCTCCGTCATCACAACAACTTCTTTAGTCGGCCTCCCCAACAGCAGTCATCTTTTTCCTCCTCATCGACTGCTACTTGTAGATCCTGAGAATTCCCTCCGAGATGGGCGTATTATCCCTGTTTCTCTTTGCTCTAATTTCCTCTGCCACTCCCTTTCAGCTCTTTTCTCCGTATCAAGATCCAGATTGTGCTTCAATTCCCTGATTTTAGCACGCTCTAGCATTCCTCTTTTTCTGTCATCCTTGCCCTCCTTTTTTTTTCGTCGAGCTCCCCTGATTCCTTTTCTTCCCCTGCTTTTTTTTCTTCTCCTTCTCCATTCAGCTCCTTTCCCCCCAAAAAGCCTTTTTTTTTTTAAAGGTCATTTGTTTTCAAATAGCCATCCGTGGCTTTTTCAGAATAATTTCATTTTCTAATAAACCCTCTCTAACAGTCTCACAATGCAATTCTATACCCTTGGTTGTTGCTCCTACATGACCACATTATACATGTTGACTATCGCATTGCCAACAAAAAGATCTTTCACTAACAAACCTCCTTCGATAATCTGAGCATGTACTTTTTGGCCCATGTATATAACTCTTGTCATTCCACAAGCTTTCGAAATGCAACAAAACACTGAAGTGCTTTCTCAACAACTCCTTGTTGGATGTAACCAGAAATTAACATGTTCCACGAGATTACGCTACAAAGTCGATGTTTGTCAAACACTTTTTGTGCTTCTGCAAATAATCCACACATGGCATACATACCAACCAATGCACTGCCAACAAAAAAGATCTTATTCTAACCCCTCCTTACTATATTTCCACGCAGAATAAAGATGCAAACATAACAGCTAAGTATGTACAAAATATCAACTCCCACACACAACTTTTGGGTGGTTTTCACACCTCAAATGCGCAGCTATACGACATCCACCCCCTCTAATCATGCGCATCCTCCGGATGGGCCAACTACCCATGATCGTTATCATCAAGATCCACAAACATATCAATCTCTTCATTATGCATTTCCGGTATATCAACAAGATTATCTGTCATATCATCTGTCTCTTCCATTGGAGTTTCTTCTCGTTGTTCTCTTGCAAATTCTTCCAATGCATAATCTTCATCATCTCTTTTCTTGAAAATCTCGATTCTTTTTCCAGCAATAGGCACTCTAAGCACCGTCCCATCCAATTCTGTCAGCTCATATGTTGCATTATCAAAGACATGTCTGACTATGTACGGCCCAAACCATCTTTTCACCAACTTCGGAAGTGCAGTATACTGATTTTCAAGGCTGCTATCAAAGACCAATACCCAATCTCCCTCTTCTATTTCTCTAGGCCACAAGCAATGCCTGATGTCAAACTTGTCCTTATTTCTTAGTCTAGCAACCTTCAACCTGTCAATAGCTAGCTAAATATCCTCTGGTCTCCTCTCCAACTGTCGAATCCGAAGAGCTAAGAGCTCTTCTCTCGTCAAATCCTCCTGCCAAGGTAAAACTGACCAAGTCAAAGCACAAGTCTCAGTCGGCATAACAGGTTTCTGACCATACATCAACTCTGTAGGCATATATCCTGTGATAACACTGTGAGTCGTACGATCGGCCCATAAAGCAAATGATAGAAGTCTCGGCCATTCTCCAATCCGTCCTCTGCATGCTTTGGCTAATGCTTTCACTATCGGCGGATGCCCTCTTTCACTCTTCCCATTTCCCTCTGGATTATATGCTGTAGTTAGAGCCGACTTGATTCCTAGCTGAGAGAAAAACTCCCTAGCTTCATCTGCATCCAATTCACCACGATCCGCAGTGATCTTACCCACACAACCATACCTGCAGAAAATTTCTTCCAATAAGAACTTACACACTGCACTAGTGGTCTTCGTTCTCAAAGATCTGCCCTCAACATGATTGGTAAGATCCTCTCTAGCCAAAACAATATACCTCATCTGCCATAGACCCATAGGCATGGTAACCAAGTCAACTACCCACTTATAATGAATGCATAGCGGATAGGTCAGATGAAGCTCATCTCGATGACGCACTACCGAATACATCTGGCAGTCTCTGCAAGTCTCAACAAAGTGAGAAACATCTCTGTACATGCCTTTCCACTAATATTTCTCCTTGATTTTCTCATAAGTATCCCACACTCCTCTATGACCAGCCCAAGGACTCTCATGAAACTCCCTCATCACTTGTAACTGTGTCTCTCTATTGCAGACAACCCGCAAATGTAATCTGCCTCTTTTCTTCGGATGCTTCCAAAGAAATCCGTCCTTGAGAAAATAACCATAGGCTTTCCTTCTGATCTTCTTAAACTCTTTATCTGTCCATTCATCTCTTTTGCTTAGTGTACTAAGGTACCTGCCAATCTGCAACCAATCTCCAACATAGAGTTCTTCTATAAAAGCCACAATATCATAGACATGACAAACATGATCAACCATAGTGGCTGAAATTTTTGCATCATCCTCTTCTGTAAGTAGAGTCTCCTCATCATCATATCTGGATCTAGACAACATATCTGCCACTGGATTATCCTTCCCTGCTATGTGTTTAAATTTCGGATTTAATGACTTGATGTATGCAATCCATCTCAACATGGCTATATCCGGAGTAGAGCAACTCGTGATCATACCAATCAATGGCAAGCAATCTGTCTCTACCACAACTGAAGCTCCAATAAAGTATTCCTTGTCACATTTGAGAGCCGTAACAATCCCCAATAACTCCCTCTTGATTTGCGGATATCTCCTCTGTCTCTCGTTTAGGACTTTCTCCCCAAACCGAATAGCATACCTATTTCCATCTGCATCATCTTGACCCACAGCCCAACCTATGCCAATTGGACTAGTGTCAACTGTCAATACAATAGGCCTTTCACAATTATAATCCACTTTCCTGAGAGTAGGAGCATTCTGCAATAACTTTTTCAATTTCCGCATGACTCTAGTGTGGCTCTCATCCCAATAGAATTTATGTCCCTTTCGAAGCAGCTGATATAAACAATCTGCTATGTGTGCAAAATGAGGTATCCAAATCATATAAAACACACAAGCTCCAATGAATCTCCGTACCTTTGAAGTGGTAGAACAATACTCCGCAATCTTGCCTATAGCATTCACCTTATTAGGTGAGGGTTTCCTGCCATAATATCCACACATATGTCCAACAATGACAACCTCATTCACTCCAAAAACAGATTTTTGCCCTGAAAGTGTCAAGTTCACTTCTTCTAACCTGGCCAAAATCTTCTCACATGCTGAAATATGATCAGCCACAAAGTATCTGCATCCCTGCTCATTTAGACTCTCATTCTTCTCTTCTTCTGCACACCCCTTAATGGGCACATCATCCAAGAAAGGCATAGTAAGCTGAGGTATATAATCACGAAGGACCTTATGCATGGCATTCATCATATGCGCAACAGAATTAGTGGCACCTTGAGGCAAGGTACACATCCTGACAAGCCCAATAGGAGTTCTCATGGTGGTCATGTCCCTGCTTTCCAAAGCCAGCTGAAACTGATCATATCCTGAATACAAATCACCTAAAGAATAGATGGCACGTCCAGCAAATGCTTCTGCAAACTCATCCACAACTGGACCTATACCAACATTCCTGATAGTAACTCTGTTCACTGGCTGCATATCCTGAATAAATCGGAGAGTACCATTCTTCTTTGGAACTGTAAACCACCTATTTGAGTATGGTGCAGATGAAGGCTCAAGAATTCCCATCCTGATTTTCTCATTCAATAAATCAATCAGCTTTGGCAAGTGTGCTTTAGGCACTGGAATAGGTCGGAGATTCCATGGGATATGAGGAATAGTAAAAATGACCATAGGAGCAACAATATCTGGATTCACACATCCAATCTCATGCGGGAAAAAAGCAAATCCCCTTCCATGTCGCTCAAGCATCTCCTGAAATCATTGCTTCTCTATGGGTAGCAAGAAATCACCATTTCCAATTTTCAATTCAGCAAGAGTCTCTGTTGAAAATTTATGACCAATATGCTCCGGATTCCTCAAAATTAGCTGTTTAGCAGCCTTCTCTATTTGCTGATCACTGTCAGGTGGAAGCGGTACAACAACCGGCTTCACCTTCTTATCCACAGTTTTGTATTTCGTGTCAACCCTGGCTTCATTACGCTCTTCTGCATTACTCAAGTCTTGCTATAAATCAGCAATTCTGCACTCCAATGGCTGAATATCCTCAGCCCTCTACTCTATGGACTGCATAGAAACAGCCCTAAACTCTGGATGCTGAAATATTTCAGCAGTAAACTCTGTTGGCTGAAAGTTTTTAGCCCTCTGTGTCTCTGAAAGCTGATCATAACCAGCTGGAAACTCTGTTTGCTGAATTTCTTCAGCACTCAATACTCTTTGCTGAGTTACCTCAGCCTCTGACTCAATCTGTGACGCAAAATCTGCAATTTCATGAAACATGTCCAAGGACTGCACTAATACATTACTATGACAACTCTGCATATCAGTTTTCAGCATATCTTTCATCTCTTCCATTGTATCTGCACAAATCATACTGTCATACATCCCATCTATGTGCTCATCATCCTCCAAAATTCCTGCATTTTTCAAATTTTTCTCCTTCCTGTATATATACTGCCTGGCAGCTCTAGGCAACCTAGAAGTCTTCTGATAGCTCATCGAACTGTTTGCTGAAATCCCAACAAAATCGGAGGAGAAAACACTACTGCCAGGAGGAGAGAACTCCAATCTCCTCTGCTCTGTACCACCGTCGTCTCGCGAAATGGTGGTACCTAATGAAAACCCGAATCCCTCACAGTGGGCAAAGGTGCATCTCTGAGAGTATCCCTATTTCTAACATGGTTCACACACACAGTCATAAACTGAACTGCTCTCATACCATCTTTACTGCGAATCCGTGCATAAGCAGAACCATCATCCATTACCTTTGTTTCCATGCGCATCTCTGTGATGAATGGCTGTCCAAGAATTATAGGATAAGAGCATGAATCCTGCACAAAGAAATGAAAATCCTCCTCTACATCACCAATAGAAACCCTGACACTAGGACGGGCAGCATACAAATCACCTGCAGTGTTATTGGCGGCTCTCATACGCCACCCATGCTCTACATCCATAGGCCATCTGTTACTCTCATAAACTCCACGAACTATGAGATTAATCTCTGAACCATGATCCACCAATGCAACATAAGGCACCTGTTTCTCTCCAATCTTTACCATCGTCTCTGTAGTTGCCCTAGCCCAATGGCTCCGCGAAAAGTGACTACGCGGTATCAAGACAGGCTCATCAATTTCAGCATAATGCATAGGCTGAACCCTCTTCTCTACCTGCAGAAAAACAAAAGCATTCTCAACCATAACCTCATCCTCATCCTCATCCAACTCCCCAATCAAAACTCCTTGTGTATCAGTGGTAAACAATGCATGTCTTTTTCTCTTCAGGACCTCCTGAAACTCTCTTTTCGAGATGCCCAAAATCTCAGAAATAGTGAAAGTCACCTCACTGCCAAGTATCTTGTCATTACAGATTTTCTTCATGTCTGTAGATGTCTCGATATCGGACATCAATCTAAACCCTGGCTGCTTTCTCTCTCTAGGCTCTTGCCTCTTTTCTCTCTTTTGAGCATCTTCCATATGTTAATCTGGCCCTGGTCTTGAAGACGATCCTACAGTAGGTGGAGTAACAAACTCACCCCCTCTATTCTTCTTAGCTGCACTTGGATTTTCTTCATCCCTCTTACGCTTCTCCTCAACAAGTAATCTGCACCCTGAGACTTAGCCAAATAAGCATAAATAGAGTACCTGTCAACAGGCGAGTCCCAACCTGTCTCTGATCTGATGCTAGAGCCTGCACTAGTTAAAACAGTTTGTTGAATTTTCCCCTTGTTTGCAGTCTCCATAGCATAAGTCCATAGCGCTAACTGAGTCTCTGATCCCTTCTCAATCTGGACTCCATATGCAGAAGCATCACCTCTAGCTGTCACATAAGAAGTACGCACAGCCATGTCATCCACTAACTTCTTCATTCCACCTTTACCAAAGTTGGTAGCAAGTGGAGCTCCTGTCTCAGTCAACCAAATCTTACCATCTTTCCCCCAATATACCAAATTCTTCCTCCTTGCATCCTGAAAAGATTCACAATCCCTGCAATGTTGATGGTCCGTATTATCACACCAAATACATCTCCGATCTCTCCTAGGTGCACTAGGAGCACTCCTAGGTGCAGTAGGAGCACTAGAAGAAGTAGTAGGCGCAGTCGAAGCAAACTGCTCTTTCAACTTTCCCACCAACTCCGCTTTGACTGACTCCAGTGTCAAATCTGTTATGCCTTTGATTATGTCATCAAGAGAGGTAGCCACCGATGGAGCGGATGGTTTTGGAGTAGAAGGTGTAGGCATCGGTCGTGGAACAGGAGGAATAGGTGGAGTGGAAACAGTAGGCACTGGCATAGGCCAAGAAACTAGCTGAGGAGGAGAAGAAATAACAGGGATAGAAGCAGGCATAGGAGCTGATGATGGTGTAGGTGTCATGGAACCATTTTGTAGGCGAGTCTTCCATATCCTCCTCTTGGTCAAAGTCGAGACTGCATCCTGAGCATCCTGCCAATCCGTTTTAAGACCCATAGGCTTCGTGCGATCCTCAAGAAGCTCACCCAATTCTTCTTGAAGAGCAGGATCTGCAGCTTGCAAGAAAAGCTCAACTTTTTCAACATCCAATGCTCTTTGTTCAATGGCATCAAGCTGACTATACCTCTCTTCAAATTCTCGAATCAACTCTGAAGCAGCTAGACCTTTGTTTGGCATGTAGACCCATTCTCGGAATGACCCCCGAGTAGCCATACCAAAGTCCTCAAGGAAATATTCTTCTTTCAAGGCCTTCTTAAAATCTTGCCAATGTGTATTTTGAATAAAAAGATCAGTCACTTTTGCCCTCAAAGCGGGTGTGACAAGACGAAGGAAGTACTTACTCATAAGTCCAGCTGGAACTCCAAAAAACCCCATCTTGATCTCATATGTCTTCAAATATGCTGAAACATTTCGGCCGTCAAATAGCTTCTTCTCATTCTTAACTGCTTCAATAGCCTTAGTCGCACTGTTTGCATTCTCCTGCTCTGAATAGAGTTGCCTTTGCTGAGACAACTGCTGTTGATGCAATTGTTGTTGCTGCTGCATATACAATTGTGTCTACTGATTTTGGAGCTGCATATACATGGACATGTTCTGCAAAATCTGCTTTAGATCCTCTGTTGAAGTACTTGACGCAGCAGTCATTGATGGAGCTGAAGTAGACGCAGCTAGAATTATAGAAGAGGCTGAAATAGAGGCTGAAGTGTCTCCCATCCTGAAATTTCTGTGACGCTTTCACGTCGGGTTCACCAAAGATGTCGAAGGGATTTTCGAAAGCAAAGTCGCAACCACAGAGGACCTTGACTAATTTCAGGATGGAAGATCAATCAGGTGAATAAGAAAAATGAGAAAATGATGTCAAATAGTATTTATATTTCTGCCATGAAGTTTGCAAAATGCAAGATGACTTCAAATATGTTCAGTCCACTGATTTTAGGCCTCTTAATTTAATTCAGCTGCATTTGTAAATCCTTGACCTCAAATCATATGTGCAGAAATTCAGAATTCAAATATACAACACTATTGTGATCTTCTCAGATTCTGATGTCAATGATGTGCAGGAAATTGCCATCAGTGAGTTTACAAATAAGAGGTATGAACTGTAATAAAGTCTCTTTACTAATATCTCGAACTGTAGACCATCTTGTGTGGAAACTGTATTTATTCACCAAGAGCTCTTCAACCTGTTTCACAGTTTTTCCCCTCCATTGCTCCAAGAAAGAGCTAAGGTTTCCACAGAGATTTGAAAACTTTGTTTTTGCTTCTTTCAGCACACTAATGCTACTGAATTATAGATCAATGTCATTCAGATGCACTCGTAAGAAGTTGTTTAACGCAATAATCTCTGAAAACAGTCTGCACCCAAAGGAATTGCTCCCTTTTTGACAAAAGAATCTCGTGCGCTCAACTATCTCATCATATTGCATGTCAGTTATCAACCGATGTGCGATGAAAATTGTTGTCCTGTTCTGTGTAAGCGATTTGAAAGTTGATAGAATTTCTGCCTCAGTAGTGCTGCCTAATGCACTACTTGCCTCATTACAGAACATTAATGGAGAGCCTTTCAGAAAAGCTCTTGCTAGTGCCACACGCGGCTTTTCTCCATCACTCATTCAAATCCTGCTCTCCTACTTGTGTCTGATCCCCCCTTAAGGAAAACTCATAATAATGTTGTGTATTGATGCAAGCCTTGCGGCATCATAAAACTTCTTCTTTTCTGGCTGACAGTCGCTTATTCACTTTCAACCGTTTGCTGATTCTATTCAACGTATCCAGAGTTACATGTAAAAATGAAGGGCGGGCTGCTGAGAACTAATTCCACTGCCTCCGTCTGGGCATGAAGCTCCTGAGCAGAATTCATACCAATCGGCGGCTGCTAATCAACCTCAATTCAATCTGACGGACTGTTTGGTCAGTCTGCCGTCACTGTTTTATGCCTTCTTTCCACATTTGACAGTCGTGGATGCAGCTCATCCTGTCCGCATTCCCCCATCCAACGATGCTTGTCGTAACTTCTAGCTTAAGCTCTGGCTTTCCAACACCTCGATTCCACCACCATCGTCACCACTATGATCACCTTCACTGAATACATAGAGCTCTGACCAGGTAGCGAGCGACAAAAGATTGCCACTTAGAGGATGCCAAAGGCCATCTTTGCCTCCATCAGTCTAGCAGATCGAAAGAACACCGTTGCCACCTCCTGTCATCCTTTACCTTTGTCTTCGTTTGTAGCAACATCTTCTGCTTCCTCTTGGAAAGCTTCATCTCCGTCTGCACCTTCGTCTTGTTTTGCAGCTTCCTCTCCCTCATCTTTGTCTTCTGCTCTTTCCTTGTCACTGCAATTTTTTCGCCTTTGTCTTCCTCTTCTGCTCCGTCATCACAACAACTTCTTTAGTCGGCCTCCCCAACAGCAGTCATCTTTTTCCTCCTCATCGACTGCTACTTGTAGATCCTGAGAATTCCCTCCGAGATGGGCGTATTATCCCTGTTTCTCTTTGCTCTAATTTCCTCTGCCACTCCCTTTCAGCTCTTTTCTC
This sequence comes from Lygodium microphyllum, assembly GCF_053477565.2. Taxonomy (NCBI): domain Eukaryota; kingdom Viridiplantae; phylum Streptophyta; class Polypodiopsida; order Schizaeales; family Lygodiaceae; genus Lygodium; species Lygodium microphyllum. The sequence continues at coordinate 82,167,342 of NC_141155.1, forward strand.
CGTATCAAGATCCAGATTGTGCTTCAATTCCCTGATTTTAGCACGCTCTAGCATTCCTCTTTTTCTGTCATCCTTGCCCTCCTTTTTTTTTCGTCGAGCTCCCCTGATTCCTTTTCTTCCCCTGCTTTTTTTTCTTCTCCTTCTCCATTCAGCTCCTTTCCCCCCAAAAAGCCTTTTTTTTTTAAAAAAGGTCATTTGTTTTCAAATAGCCATCCGTGGCTTTTTCAGAATAATTTCATTTTCTAATAAACCCTCTCTAACAGTCTCACAATGCAATTCTATACCCTTGGTTGTTGCTCCTACATGACCACATTATACATGTTGACTATCGCATTGCCAACAAAAAGATCTTTCACTAACAAACCTCCTTCGATAATCTGAGCATGTACTTTTTGGCCCATGTATATAACTCTTGTCATTCCACAAGCTTTCGAAATGCAACAAAACACTGAAGTGCTTTCTCAACAACTCCTTGTTGGATGTAACCAGAAATTAACATGTTCCACGAGATTACGCTACAAAGTCGATGTTTGTCAAACACTTTTTGTGCTTCTGCAAATAATCCACACATGGCATACATACCAACCAATGCACTGCCAACAAAAAAGATCTTATTCTAACCCCTCCTTACTATATTTCCACGCAGAATAAAGATGCAAACATAACAGCTAAGTATGTACAAAATATCAACTCCCACACACAACTTTTGGGTGGTTTTCACACCTCAAATGCGCAGCTATACGACAACGTCAGATATAGTCCATCTCTATGCTTTACTGCAAAGTACACCTAACAAGTGCTACAAGATTCCTCAAAGTCTAAAATATTCTTATATATACTTTGCCACTAGTGCTTTTTCTTTATTTTCTCAAATGTCCCCGAGACACCCTTATGTCCAACCCATAGACTTGCATGAAACTCTTACATTACTCGTAGCAACTAAGTAGCTCTATCACCAATGACTCTCAATGGAACCCCTTCTTCTTCTTTGCATGTTTCTAACGGCATCCACATTTCAAGAAGAACCCATATGCCTTCCTTTTTATCCTCTTGAATTCGTCTCTGGACCACTGAGTCTTTCTTGGACAGATACTAAGATATTGTCCTATTTTCAGCCAATCATCTATAAATAAATATTCCAGTCACATCTCCATGGTGGCTAAGGCATAACATCTATAATGACTTCTATTTGCTAAAGAAGCTTTTTCCATAGTTGAACACACTTTATTTGCTGCTAAATCCAGTACTACAACAATACTCCCTATGAGTCTATGCACTGTACTTGATGTGTCTATTGTTGTCCTTACATTTATGACAATTATACTAGCATTTATGACACTAGTACCTAAAATTATTGTAGGTATAAATTAAGTCCCTAATATAAAATAAGCATTTTCAAAAATAAACTCATCTTACTCTTCATCATTCGTCATTCCCTCTTCATCTCAAACCGTGCCCTTGATAACATGTCTGCAACCGAATTATCCCTTCTTCTAATATGCTATAATTCAAGGATTAAGGACTTTATATATGATGGTATCCATTGAAACATAGCAATATCCGATGTGACAAAACTAGTAATCATTTCCAATAATGGTACGCAATCTATCTCAATAACCACATGAGCACCCATAAAGTATTCCTTGTTACATTTAAGGGTTGTTATAACACCCCAATATTGGTACGCAATCTGTCTCAATAACCACATGAGCACCCATAAAGTATTCCTTGTTACATTTAAGGGTTGTTACAACACCCCAAAGCTCTCTCTTCACTTTTGGGTATCTTCTTTGCCTCTCATTTAACCCCTTCACACCCAATCTAATAGTGCACCTATTATCCTGATCATCATTGTGTCCAACTTCCCAATCTAATCGGGCTTGTGCTAACTATACGGATAATAGGTCATCTTTGCAAGTATTCCACCTTCTTTAGTGTTGGTGCAAACTTTAACAATGCTACTCAATAACATCCAATTGGGCATATCGATTCTTAAATTCTTGAAGCAAAGTAATAGATGCAAGACCTTTGTTGCATCTTTCAACCCAAACCATAAGTATTTGCTGTGTGACCAAATCAATGTCCACGAAAAATGTCCAAGAAAAAACTCTATTTAAGCTTTTTTAAATTCAGTCCAATCTGATTCTTTCCAATACAAATTTGCAAGTCAATCTTTTTATACTACACAGGAACATAAGCAAAGTAATGGCTCCATGCATACTATGAAACCCTACAATTTTCATTTTGTTGCATACACCTACAAATAAGTTGATACATTATGGTGATTAAACTATTTCAATTCATGCTCAAATACTTGAAAAGAATTTATGGCTATATCATTAAGCTTATCAAAGTCTAACCGAGCTTTGTTGTTGTTGCAACTACTGCTATAGTAGCAATAGCACTTGCCTCATATCATCACTAGTTCCTCTGGTAAGTTACTCATGAATATATGTGTGTATCACGTGGGTTCAAAATAAGGTATTTTAAAAATACCATTTTTTACATACAAAAACACCATATTGGGGAATATGGGAATTTCCTATAAGTTCGGGACACATGGTCAAATCTTTGGATTTGTCATAACTTGAACACTATAACTCCAAATTGAGTGCTCTATAGCTCAATAGATTCCATTTTTCAAGTGCTTTCCAATGATAGGTCACATTATATGGTTTTGAAAAACTTATAAGCATGTTATCCAGGTGCCACCTTTTTAGTATTCAAAAAATGGGAATTGGGAGATTCCCAAACTCACTAATATTGTGTTCAAAATTGTGTAATATAAAGGCCTTATTCAGAGATTGAATAGAAAAGGGTTATGTTTTATTAATAAAAATTTCACAAATAAGGATATCTATAAATAGGCCTTGAGCGCACATGATGTAGATGATATACATATAGTAACTTCCCCGAGACTAGTTCCTACAAAAGAATGAGAACCTAATGAATCTCCCATGTCTACAATCCTTTCAATGGCCTTCACATTAGGTTTACCAATGTCAATGCATGTAGCGTCGAAGGCCTAACCACAAGGATTTAAGACAAAAGGGATGCATAGAGTAGGGAGAGAAAGAATACAAAGAAATACAATTTACGAATTGCTAAAACCCAAGCATACCAATTGAAGCCAAATCAAAGCCTTTCGATTGATATCTAGTACAATAGGCCAAGACCAATGCATGCACTGCAAATAACAATACAAACCCTTATGATAAGACAATTTCCCAAGCCCTCTGAGTCAATAGCTCAAAAAATATCATGGTATAGATCAAATATCTATTGTACATAAGCTCTAAGCATTCACAAAAGGTGCAAATTTCATGTTTTATTCATGTATCTATGTGGCATGAGGTAGCTCCTACCATCCAAGCTTTATACCAAGCAATAGGAAGCATTGAACCCTATCAAATCCTTGTATGGGCATCAAAATACTACTTCATCCATGAATTTACTATTTGTCATAGTAACAAATATTGACTCATATGGTGCTCCAAATCCTCCTAAAACATGGTCTAGGCCATAATAAAGCACTTTCCCATGATAAGGAGTGATATGCACCTAAGAGATAATCATGGAATCACTGCTAGAGCTTTAAAACTCAAACTCTATGCTAGACAACAAGTTGACCCATTCTTTTCACTATTGTACCCTATTGTTTATAGCCTAAAGAAGCTTAAAGTTACTCCTTTGATAGCCAAAACTCATCCCTAAAGGATAGGAAACATTCACCCTGTTCTTGAGTGATAAAGCAAGAAATTCCCTCTTAAGATTGAAGAAAAATAGCTATAATGCTCATGACTTGTTCTTGGTTGCGCTGAAATCCTTCATATTAGTATTTAAACTCCTCTCTTTAGCCCACATACCATGCATGAAGGTGTGAAGGAGATTGAGCCTTGAGATGTCATCAAGAAGCTTGAGTATTCAAGATCCATAAGTCCCCCTTTCTTCTCTTGATCATGTGCCCCCTATCCAAATATTTTCTTGTGCCAATTTCACACATCAATAGCTTTCCCTAGCACACAATTCCCTGTCACCCTTCCAAAGGCTCCCAAAGATAGTCATTAAAGTCCCTCTTTGACACCTAAGTCATGCCTTATGCAAACCTCCACTTACCCAAATTCCAAATTGACTATAATTAATAGACCAACTTGGAATCCCCATCTCAATATAGTTGGTCTATTCATTAATACTTATCATTGCACTCACTATTAAGTTTTCCACTTTCGTACCGTGGACTAAAATTCTCATGATGTCCTGGGTGCACCTACATATTTAGAGGTATTTACAAGCCTAGGAAGGGACGGGAGTATGTAGTATGTCTATTATATGTTATTACAAGGTGTTGCATATTCTGAGATGTTGCTTCCTTGAAATTGAGACTTACCAAAGTTTAGAAAGATCTAGAGTAGGGCTTCCTTGTTTGCAATATGAACCATAATTGTTGGAATGTGTCATTACTTCAAGTGGACAAGAAGAGAGAAATACTTGGTAGATCTTGGTTAAAGCTTTGCAACTTGGAGTGAGGAGAGTAGGAGGATGCCTATGATCAGTAGAGTTGATTTGACCATTCTATGAAGTGGCATTACACTTGCAATGTTATGCCTTTCTCATATGCTTTAGAAAATCATGTAAAAATCCACTAGTTTTTGCATTGTTTTTTAGTGCTTTATAGTTTTTCTCTAAACCTTAACTTCTATAAAGTTCTTGAAATAGGCAAATGTCAGTGTACAAAAAGTCATCATGCAAGTGATAGAATCTTTAAGCTTATCATCATAAGTAAAAAAATAGGGAGGTGCCATTTTGGAGGACGAGAGAAGACAAAGTAAAAAATAGGTATCGAGAGAGAATATTGCCAAGACTAAAACCAAGTAGTACTCTTCAAGAGTTCACAAACTATAGGTGATAGTTGCACAAAGAATAGAGTAAAGATCAAAGGAGGTTCATGTAATAGATCATCAAATTCAAACTTTGCAGTCCATAATGTAGCTACGCAACTTGAAAACACTATTGCCTAGCCTTGGAGAGTGCGTGCCAAAACCTCAAAGCATATGCTATTGTAGTATAAATGTAGAGATAAAAAGTTGAAAATTAGGTGTGCAATGATTATAATGGTCAGCTAGCTTGGCAACAAATGCAAAAAGAGTAAACACAAGTTTAACTATGCAAAATGCAAGTTGGAAGGGTAGGAATTAGGCTAAGTTGGCAAAATTGAGGTCGTCCAATCTTGAATCTAGTGTATAGTAGTTTGGAGTAGATGAAATCAACACTAGAGACATAGACACAAACTTGCAATAGTAGAAAACAACATCATAAGACTTGAAATGGATATCTTATTACTAGATCCAAAAGTAGGAGTAGTAGTGGAAGTGTAAGAATTTGTTGTAAGAGACTGCACAAACACGATAAGAGAAACATTATAAAGAATAGAGAATTCTTGGAAAATGGAATCTATATATTAAGGAACAAGACAATGTAAGACTTCGAATGTGAGTCATGAGTAGTGGACATAGGCTCCCTCTCTTCAATGCATGTAAGTATAATGATGATCAAAGCAAATGAGAACGGAGCATTCCTACCTACAAATAAGCTCTAAACATGAACAAGTTAGTGAGTTCAACAATATAGGTTGGCCAATAAAATGATGATAAAAGTGAATGCACATGGAGCATTCCTACCTACCATAAATAGCACTACAAGATACAAGCCATATACCGATGTTTAGAGTGACAGAATTATTCATTCAAAAATTTGCCCGCGTCAATAGTGCTAAAACTATCCATATAAACATCTCTATGAAATCATCGCAATCTATGTCGCCAATAGTTCTACAATTTGTAATGCATATTGCAACTAATATTGTGAGGCATGCAGGTTTATTTGCAATGCTAATGGAAACTACTATAGAGGGAAAAAAAAAAGGATAGCACGGCATGAAGGGCCACCCTTCTAGCAACATATGGTAAAAAATATTTTATAAATCATTTATAGGTTGACAATTGTTATCAAAACACATGCATTGTGATATGGTAGAAGAAAAATGTTTTTTAATTCAATTTCCAAATAATTACAACATTGAAAAATGACAACAAAAGCCTATAAAAAAAGAGCTTGCATGGACTATAGTGCCAAAAAATGAAGGGATGTTGCTCCACAAGTCCAAGCGACTACTACAACTCCTCAACATGTCTAAGAGCTCATACTCACTCTATAGAGCTCATCCTCACCATGCCTTGACCTTCCTGCAATAGCTGCCCATAATCTCCAAACAACACACTCCTTGCATCTATCTTGGCCTGACACAAGAGCTTGTCCCCATGCAATGGAGCATTGAACGGACTCTGCAATATAAAACAACCAAATATTAACCTATATAACATAATGCATCACAAAAAAACTAGTAACTAAAAATAAGAAAAATGCATAACTTACAAGATGATTGCATGCATATAATCTATTGATAAGAGAAGTGAAAGTATGCTTCTCTGCATACCGAGTCTCTAACCTTGTGGAATCGCGGTTTGTGATCAAATGCTACAAGGAAAACAAAGTAGCATTGTTAGAAATAATATTATTAGTACAAGTACTACACCAAATAAGACAGTGAAGATAACCAAAAGGTGTGCCCTCTCCCTTCTCTGCAACTATGCTCCTTAGGCATAGCTAGGAGATCCATGCTTGTCTAGTGTATCAGTAAGGATGGTATCCCTTGGAGTAGAACCCATGGGAGTGCCACCTATTGATAGCTGAGAAAAACCTAGAGTAAGGGGAGTAGGCATCCTTATAGAAGTAGTGAATCCTGGAGATGATAAGTATCCACTCGACTGATGGAATGGGGGCACTATGTCATTGTCTCCACAACATCCACCTAAGCCACCCTCTCTAAAACTAATGTGAGAGTGAGGAGTAGTAACTAACCATGAGGTCATAGCATCTATATCTCCACAATACACTCTAGAACCACCCCTAAAATTAGGAGGAGAGGAAGTATGCGGCTCTTTGAGACACCCACAACAACCATCACCTCTAGCAGTCGAGTGAGGCACCCATGCATCTCCCTCTATGGCTAGCCTAGAGTGTTGATTCTACTTGGTGTGGAGATAGATGTATCAGAGTATATTGAGGTAGAATGTGCTAATTTCCAAACCATAATCAGGACAACTTCTGGTCTACCATATCTCTAAGGTGTGATGCATGATCCAAGGACATGTGTGAATATCTCCTCTAGCTTCTCATTTGCCATCCCTTAGCTCATCTTACTCTCTAGATCATCTATAGTGGCCTACATAGCCAAATTAAAGATGTTACAATAATCAATATAGGGGCGAATATGAAGTACGATAATATAAAGGATGTTAGTTAAAACAACATGCGATAAAATACTAATAAAAGAAAATAGTCAATGAATTTGACAAACAACAAAATACAAACCCTGTCCTATGGCTCCATGACAAGCTCTTGGCATAGCTCAACATACACTAGAAGGTCTATGTATCGGTCCCTATAGAAAGAGGAGTCTACTTCATTATTGAAGTATTATTGTACTCCAGACTCTTTACCTAGATTGCCCATGAGTGTCTTGTTCTCATGCTGCAAGCCCTCCTCCTTCACCCCCTGTAATGGTGACTCCTCTATGTACATACTCTCCTTGTGTATGCTAGGAACATTACTTTCATCATACACTTGAGTGCTGTGAGATATCAATGGCACAACATATCACCAATGAGGTTGTTGTGGGTTTTTGTAAAAGATTACTTGTTCAATAATATGTCATGAGAGCTTGCCACCACCAAGAACGTGTAGATAAATTAACAACAAAGTTCATGCACATGTTCATAGTGATCCAACAAGACAAACCTGTCATATAGATCATTCTATCTTTTCTTGGAGACTACCTCTAAGAATCTAGTGGGAAGTTGCCAAATAGTTGCCCCTACTCCTTCCAATGCTACTTCAAACCATTGTACATCCAATATAATCATGGAGAAGCTATGATAATCTACTAAAAAAATCAATTTGCAAGTTGCCAAAATACTCTATCTTATCAACTATAATGTTTGGATCTGTAGCCCACAATTGAATTTATTTCTCAAACTTTGCCATGACCCCATAGTTGATCATAGAGCACATTTTTTCAGTGCACTCAACTCAAAAATGTCACCTCCATGACCACACCACACTATAGATTTTGTACTATACATTGAAACACCTAGGTTAGCTACTACATAAAATTGCTAAACATAACAACAAAGATAGCATGTGGTTACCTTTGGAATACATCCCCTCAAGAACTCCCACTCCTCCCTAAAGACTTCCACCCCTTGGCGTGAAGCTATGATCGACATCATGTAACCATCTCGTAGTAATAAACCACGGTATCTCCTCCATGCTCTTGAGATATTGAATTGGCTAGTGGTATATACTACACCGATATTTTGATCATACTACCTCATGTTCTCTTTTGACCTACTTGTACCTACTAAGTCACTTCTCTGTGGATACAGGGTGAAACATACAAAAAAGTTTCACTTTCTCCTCCATTGCACCATCCATCCTCTTATCTATTCCATTTCTGACCAACACATCTATTGTTAGTCGATCATCATCCTATAGCATCCACATTGTCTTGTTATCTCTATCCACTATCGACAGCCACTCTAAAATATACACGAGTGCCTCTGATAATAACCATGCTACCCTTTGGATGAGCCCATTGTCACACAAATCCTTTCAAGATTTTCATAAAGCACTCACAGAAGAACATCCATTTGATATGGACCAATCTTGTAATCTCCGCTTTGTCTATGAGAGGAGGTGGGTCTCTATCGTGAGTATGCTCATGGGTAAGTACTTCTCAAAGAGAAATTGTCTCCACTGCTCCTTACCTTATGGACTCAATGGATGATATCTTGATATCCTTATATGAGATCCACTACACCAATTCAATAACTTATAAATTGTCAGGAGTGAGATACCTTGTGATCCCAATCATCAATAGTATGAATTGCTCGAAATTCAATGTATTAAAAATTGTAGATTGACACAAGGTAATGAAGTATTGAATGTATTTACTACCGAGACTAGGACAACTATGGCATATCTTGTACCAATTATGGGATTTTACTCTTGTTACTTGGCCATCTTTAGAAAATGTAGACCTGATCAGATAATGCATCATACTTGTCGGTGTGTGAATAGATTTGATAATTTACTTTACCATGCACTTCTCTTTATTCGAAAGGACCCAAGCAGCATGAGGTAGTTACACACAACCATCAAAGCTCAATTTCACCCAAAGCACCTTCATCTTCCCTACCTCCTTCAAATCTATTCATGCCCTGGGAGGGCACCTCTCTTTCCTGTGATATGATCCCACAGCAAGCCACCAACATTTTCAAAAGTGTACATAGGATCCAAAAAATGGTTGATTTGCAAATGGATCCAATATGGCAACTCATAGAAAATTAACAACCGTTGCATTCCACTTGGAAGAGGCTCTTTGTGGACCATTTTCCACTCATACGAGCTTTGGGCATTCATTTTTGCAAGATGCCATCCAAGGAATCCTTCTCTCAAATCATGGCTCTCTAGTAAGAATATGGCATGCCCCTGATAGACCATCTTTTTCATGGTTTGTGACCTTTGGGAGTCCGAATTTGATCCACACAATGGGCATACATGGTAACCCAATGTGACCAAGCCTATCACAATATATATAACTAGTTAAGAAAAACATAAACAAGCCATATGAGATATCAACCAATGAAAAAGTAAGCAATCCTACCTGAGCACTCACTAAATTCCAAAAAGTCATGGATGATCCACATAAGAGTGACTTGTATGTTAACAAAATACCTCCCAATATGCTTGCTAATGTCTTCCCTATAGTAATCCCCTCCTCCCACAAAATCTTGAGCTCATTAACTAATTTATAGAGATAGGCATCCATATTCTTGACTTTGTAGCATCCAAGAATGCGCAAGCTAAGGATCAAGTGTCCCTTCTTTATAGAAAGCTATAGTGGAATGTTGTAGTTCACAAGGACTACTAGCCATCCACCATAAGAAGTTAAGAGGATCCAAATGGATTCACACCATCCATAGTAAGATCGAGCCAAGGATTTCTTGCCTCTCATACAAAGCTTGGAAAGGTGGAGTCAAGTGACCCCATGCTCATGAGTATGCTAGTATTTATTGGATTTCATATATGGACCTGTTTTATATATACCACTTGTCAAACTCTCCATGTGTGCTATGCAAAATAGGTGTTAAATATGTGGTATAAGTGGAAAGTATTGAGAACCTTCTGAGGGATGGTTTGTCCTTACAAGTCTTGGTGATACCTATAAGCACCACACTTTGGACATGTTTCTATGGACTCATATTCTTTTCAAAAGATCACATATTCATTAATGCATGCATGAATACTATTATAATTCATACCAAGCTTCCGCAACACTTGTCGCACATCATCATGAAACTCAAGTATCGTGTTTCTAGATTATAATATGTTATATTTTAGTAGTGTGAATAAAATCCAAATACCTTTGAAAAAATAAAATTTTTATATTATACATAAAGATAAATAAGTGTAATATGCACTTAAACAACTCAATCACACTTGTATCACTCTATTTGTACTTTATCTCTATATCTAGAAGCACAATGAGCATCCTTAAATGAGATACCTAGTACCCATCATATAATGGTATGGAGGCCTCCTCTCTTAATGGATCGGATAACCCCGTATACATGGGTAGTAATGGATCAATCATAGCCTTCATCTCACACTCCAATATTTCAGAAAGTTCTATAGAGTCTCCAATGTCTTCTAGTGTCAAGACTGTAGTTGGTGGAGTACCCTCCAATGGGTTAATCAACTCAAGCACTCCTTCCACTATATGGCCAAAGACTCTTCTTTATGGGATGTAATAGGTGCATTGCTTGAGATGGATCGAAATCTCCCTATGGACATTTCACTACAAGGATATCGGAAAATAGCAACGGCCAGTTGCAACACATATCATCGGCGTCTTTTGCAACGCAAATAGCGACAGTAGTAAGAGTAAAAAGATCAGCCAAAACCCGAGGGCGGCATTTTTCCGTGAAGAGCAAAAGAGAGAGCGAAAGAGATTGTGTGTTTGTGAGAGGGAGAGGGAGAGAAAGAGAGAAAGGGAGAAAGAGAGAGAATGAGAGCTTCTCACCATGGCCACTACTGCTACTCGCGAAGAAGAGGAGGAAGTGTGTGAAGGGCGAAGAGGAACCATTGCGAAGAGGAGACGAAGAATCCATCCTCGAGCCTTCGCGGTGAGTACATTGCTCCCTCTTGATTTGTTCTTGTTCTTTCTTCTTTTCTTTTGTTCGTTTTTGTTGAAAATGAGGTGCATCGAGGGAGAAAGAGAGGAAATGAGAGAGGGAGAAGAAGAAAGGAAAAGGAAGAAAAAACAAGAGAGAGAGGGAATAAACATAAAACATAATAAAGAAAGAGAGAAAGAGAGAGAGAGAGAGAGAGAGAGAGAGAGAGAGGGAGAGGGAGAGAGAGAGAGAGAGAGAGAGAGAGGAGAATGAATGAGAAGACACGAGGGGATAGAGAGAAACAAAGAGAGGGTTTGTTCTTGTTCTTTCTTCTTCTTTAAAAAAAAAAAGAATGATGCTCATTGAGGGAGAAAGAGAGAAAATGAGAGAAGGAGAAGAAGAAATGAAAAGGAAGAGAGAGAGAGAGAGAGAGAGAGAGAGAGAGAATAAGCATAAAAGATAACAAAGAAAGAGAGAAAGAGAGGGAGAGAGAGAGAGAGCAAAATGAGTGAGAAAACATGAGGGGGTGAAGAGAAACAGAGAGAGGGTTTTTCTTGAAAATGAGGTGCATTGAGGGAGAAAGATAGGAAATGAGAGAGGGAGAAAAATAAAGGAAAAGGAAGAGAAAACGAGAAAGAGAGAGAGAGAGAGAGAGAGAGAGAGAGAGAGAGAGAGAGAGAGAGAGAGAATAAACATGAAAGATAACAAAGAAATGAGAGAGAGAGAGAGAGAGAGAGAGAATAAACATGAAAGATAAAAAAGAAATGGATTGAGAGAGAGAGAGAGAGAGAGAGAGAGTGAGAGGGAGGGAGAGAGGAGAATGAGTGAGAAAACATAAGGGGATGGAGAGAAACAAAGAGAGGGGCAACAAAGAAAGAAAGAGAGAGAAAGAAATATAGGAATTGAGAGAGGGAGAAGAAGAAAGGAAAAGGAAGAGAGAATGAGAAAGAGAGAATAAACATGAAAGACAACAAAGAAATGGGAAAAGAGAGAGAGAGAGAGGGGGAGGGAGGGAGAGAGGAGAATGAGTGAGAAAACATAAGGGGGCGGAGAGAAACAAAGAGAGGGGCAACAAGGAAAGAGAGAGAGAGAGAAAGAAAGAGAAAGGGAAGAGAACATAAAACGAAGAGTACAAATAAAGGTGCAAAGAAAGGGGGAGAAAACTAAGACTTTAGTTGACGCTAAATTTGTTGAGTTATAAGAGAAGAAATCCATTCTCAAACAAATTAAGAAAGAAAAAGAAAATGAGAACAAAAATAAATTGTTTGTCGTAATGTAGACAAAATGGAAAATAATGAAGGTCATGATATTCAAGATAGCGAAGTGTAACTTAATCAGCATGTCCCGTGCCCTTGCTCTCAATGCAAGTTGGCAATCAGATAAAAGTGTCGCTTGTCTATAGAACACGTATGATACTTCGGCGAGTTTCAATCAAAGATAATTGATCAGGTGATCTCAGACACTTATCACTTATCCCCAGATGGAGTTCAACAAATATCAACAGATTCAAGTGCATGCATTGACTCTACCTTTTAAGAATTTACAAGAGAGCCAAGAAATCTTCCGCTTGGTCTTGCTATGGAGGGCATGAACCCGTTTGGTTTCTGCTCAACTTCTTACAGTGTGTGGCATGTAGTCCTTGTTAACTACAACATCCAACCATGGCTTTCTATGGAGAAAGGACACATGATCTTTAGCTTGCTCATTCCTGGCCCCTACAAAGTCAAGAATATGGACGTCTATCTCCGTCCATTAGTCAATGAGTTCAAGATCTTGTGGGAGGAGGGAGTCACCATGGAAGATATGAGAAAGTGTGATGGTCGACATGGTCTGCCACCAATATGCGAGCCATTCTCCTATTGACCATGCATGACTTTCTAGGATTCGAGGAGTGCTCAAGTAAGTAGCCTTCTATTCTCATTGGTCATATCTATCATAGCTCATTCAAGTTTGTATTTAAATGATAGAGGTGTTAGGATAAGTATGGTTACCTCAGGTTATCATGCATGTCCATTATGTGGGCCACAGTTAGATTCCCAAAGGTCACGAACCATGAAGAAGATGGTATATCAAGGACACACCACTTTCTTGCTGGAGGGTCATGAATTGAGGGAAGGTTTTCTTGGACAACCTCTAGCATGAATAAATGCCCAAAGCTGGTATGAGTTGAAAATGGTCCACACGGAGTCACATCCAAAAAAAATTCAATGATTCTCAATTTTCTACGAGTTTTCGTATTGGACCCGCTTATGGATCAACCACTTATTGGATCCCATGTATATTTTCAAGAATGTGGGCTGCTTATTATGGGACCACATCATAGAAAAGAGATACACTACAAGGGCACGAATGGATTTGAAGGAGGTAGGCAAGATGGAGGCACTTTAGCCATAGTCAAGTGCTGATGCTTGCTTGCAACTACCTCACGCTCCTTGGGTTTTATCCACTAAAGAAGAGCGCATTGTGAAGCAAATTATTAGGTCTATCAACACTCCGATGGGTATGATGCATTCTCTCAGCTCCGCTTTTTTCTAAAGATGACCAACTATTAGGGCTAAAGTCCCATGATTGACATAAGATATGTCAAGTTTATACTACGAATGGATTGTAAGTGGCTTGCATATTTTACTATCAAGTCTAGTTGGTGTTCGTAATGCTTCTTCATTTGTGGTAGTTTATACTATTGATCGCAATTGTAGGATGCCTCACTCCAGAAATACGCGGGGCGATTTACATGCTATCAAATTTAGTGCAATGGATCTCACAGAAGGAGATCAAGTCATGCTCTATTGAATCTGCAAGGCAGGGAGTAGTGGAGAGGTTTGTCTCTTTGAGAAGTTCCTGCCCACCACCAACATGCTCATGATACAAATCCACCTCTTGGTTCATCTTGTAGATGAAGTGGAGATTGCGGGACCTATCCTCACGCGATGGATATTCTTCTTGGAGTATTTCATGAAAACCCTGAAAGGCTTTGTATGACAATGAGCTCCACCAGAAGGTAGCATGGCTGAAGGTTGATTGGTATCTAAGACATTAATGCATATTTCACAGTGGCTATCAACGATGCATTCGGACATCAATATGCTATGGTCGCTAAAGGACAATGATAGAATGACTAGAGATATGGTGGTTGGAAATGGGGTAGAAAAAAGGTGGATGCTGCAATGGAGGAGAAAGTGAATTATTTTTGTATGTTGTATCATTCCTCCATGGAGACATGGCTCGCTAGGTAGTACGAGCAAAAGCCTAGGAAAGATCGAGAAGAAGCACGATCCAAATTTCGATGTAGTATGCACCATCGATCGATTTAATATCCCGAGGGCATGGAGGAGATGCCGTGATTTATGTCTATGGGATGGTTATATGGAGCTTTGATCACAGCCTCTCGCGAAGGGGTGGAGATCTCTACTAAGGAGTGGGAATTCTTGAGGGAATGTAATCCAAAGATGACCACATGTTTTATAAGCTGTTGTATTTAGATTTTATATGTGATAATTTCAATCTATAGTACAAAATATACAATGCAACGTGGTTGCACGGATAAAATTTCTGCATGGAGCGTATCGACAAAATGCGCTCCACAACAGATTGTGGTGTCATGGCAAAGTTCAAGCAAGAGAGCCGAACGCGAGCCATGGATAAAAACACCATTATAGATGAGATTGAGTATTTTGAAAACTTGCAAAGTATTATTAGGGTGGATTACTATAGCTTCTCCATGATCTTATTCGATGTGGAGTGGCTCAAAGTGGTACTCGAAGGAGTCATGACAACTATTTCGATGAGGTCCATCTGGATTTCTCAAAATAGTTTTCGAAAAAAGATGGACGTATTTGTGCGATATTTGTCTTGTCAGCCCATTGTGAGGTGCATGAACTCATGTTTTTTTAAATTTTATTACGACATGGTATATGTCACAAATGTTAAATCTTTCTTATATGTGATTTTGAACATGTAATTTTCTATCCAAACCCTTGACAACCTCAATGGTGGTATGTTGTATCTTCAACTCCCCGAAGTGCAAGAGTATATAATGAAAGTAATGTTCCCAACGTAGATGAGAACATTATGCAAAGAGAGGGGTCGATATTGCAAGGGGTAGTCGCCCAAAGCTTAGAGCATGTAGAGGAGGAAGAATCGGGTAACGATGATGGAAAGACAAGAGGCCAAGCATTCTTTGAGAACAAGGTGGAATCATCCTTTTGTGGTGACCTTTCTATCAACCTTCCATTGTATGTAGAGTTGTGTCAAGAGATTGACATGGGACCATAGGCTACATCATACTTGTAGCATCCACCTACTCAATTTGTTGATGAATCACTTATAAAGGTACTCTAGAATATGCATATTAAGTAATATCATTTTTTTCAAAGTTATATTATCATGCTTTGCTTGAATCTTTATATTGATTATGCTAACATCAATTTTTATCTATGCATGTGACCTTTGTGGATATTTGGACAGCACAATGAGTCGAGGGATGAGCAATGAGGAGCTGGAGGATATCTTTGCACATATATCTCCAGATCAAATGGCTCGATTCAGAGATATGGCAGACCAAGAGCTGTCTCTCGAACACCATCAGGCAGTTTTGTTAGATCTACTTCCGCACGCTCTAATGCTTTGGTTTCTAGTAGAAGAGATCGACGCTCCAAACGGAGGGAGTGGTTCTGGGGGATGCTGTGGAGACGTGGATACGGTGAGCCAGTGGTCGGCTCAAGGTACAGGTGCTACTCCTTGTGCTCGTGTAGGTTGGAGAGAGGGTGGCTCAGGTGGTTGTTGTGGAGGTACCGACGCAATGTCTCCATCTCATCGTTCTACTGGAGTTGCGTTACCTGTGGGATTTGCCACACTTGTGGAGACATCTACTCCATTCACTCCAGCTTTTGCTTAGCCGCCGTAGGTGGCACCCCTATGGATGCTAATCTAAGAGATACCACCTCCGTGGGTATACCAAATATATAGGGATCTCCTAGATATGCCCAAGAGCGTGGTCGCAAGTGAAAGAGGACACATCTCAGACATACCTAAGAGGGGTATGGATAACTTGTAGATGATAGGATAGGAGCCGTCATTATGAATGATGAAGGGAGGAGAGCGATGGCTCCTATGAGAGAGTTGTACCAACAAGTTTTTCGACACAACATCTTGGATCATTGGAAGAACATACCAAAGGGGAGCAAGGACTACATAGTAGCATCCTTGCATGAGGAGTTTCCGGTACCCACCGCAGCAAATAGGTTTTCCACAGGCTGGATGATGGAGTGCATGCGTGTGTATATGTTCCACAGATGATCAAATGCACGCAAGGCACTTACGAGTAGGGTCTCAAATCCCGAGTGGCTAGACGCATATGACTGGCACCAACTTAGGGAGGAGGTTACAAATTCTCCAAGATATTGGAGACTGTAGCGTGAAGTAGCGAGGGCACGACTAGAGGTAGGAATGGTCCATCAACTTGGGAGTGGTGGCCACAAGACTTATCTAGAGGACTTTGTAAGTTTTTAATCTGTTCTTCTCATTTATTTTTTAACAATATCGCTTGTACTGACAATCGTATTTCTAACAATTGTATTTTTTTTTCTTTGCTCCATTAAAAACCGCGATTCCACCGGACTAGAGACTCAATATGTAGAGAGACATGGTCTCACTACATTGATCGATAGATTGTATGCATGCGGCAGTCCAGTAAGTCACTCATCTTTCTTGTCAATAGTTGTTATTTTTAATTAAAATGCATTATTGTATGGTGGACTAATGTGTAGTTCTTTATTTTTTTGCAGAGTCTGTTCAATGCTTCTTTGCACCGAGACGAGCTTTCAGATTGCGAGGATCTATAGCTCATGCTTGGATTTGTGGAGTGCACATCCTCTTCTTTTTTTGTCTTGTGATTTTTATAGGCATTTTCTATGCACTATGTTATTATCATCCTTTGTATCTTACCATGATTCCATGAGCTCTTTTATTAAGTGATCTTGTATTTATATTATATATCAGTCTAGTGGGTTCAAGTTCACTTTGCCTTCATTTTGACGACCATTGTACACTTTATATGTAACCCATTTGTAGAATGTAGATGCCCTGCTACAAATTATTTTTTTCTCTATAATTGTTGTTATTAGCATTACAAATTTATTGTATGCATCACTATTTGCATCACAAACCGTTGCTATTGGTATCACTATCTACATCCTTATTGGTGACGCTGTCATGTTGCTGCACATCCGAGGTATGAAATCCACCAAAAAGTTTGTGTGTGTGACATTCGTGTTTCGTGTATACCTAGTTGTTGTGTTTGCATTTTGTTCTACGTGTGGCTTACGTGTTTTGTGTATACCTAGGTGTTGTGTTTGTATTTTGTTCTGCGTGTGGCTTGCGTGTTTGTGTGTGTATGAACCTTAGCTTCCCCGTAAGTGTGTTTCCAGTTATCGTCTCAAACCCTTGTGTGTGCTGGGACTTCGTTCCATTGTAAATAATATTATTTGTGTGCATTTATCTCTGAGTGTGTGTGAATGAATGCTTGTGCGTGTGTGCATGTCAAAAATATTGAAAAAAACTGATGCCAAGGAAGATTGTTGAAGCTGTCAAAGCGGTACAAGAAATCCCGGATCTAAGATAAGAAGGAATAGAAGAATGCCCTACAAATGGACGACTATGGGTTGTTGCAATTAAAATGGCCCCATGCCTCAAAGAAAGACCAAAAGTGTGGATGCTTTGAAAAAGTGCGATCATGACCCTTATGTTATGGCATCTGTTGCGAAAGCTATTCGAGGGGAGGGGGGATTAGTCCCTGGATTAGAGGTTTCAGCCCAAGAAAAGCCATTGGAAGCAGTACTAAAGGGTTCTCAGGATATAATTTTACAGGGTAGCTTAGATGTCCTTGCGGATCTAAAGGAACTCCTTGATAACAGAATAGAGCTGATGTTGAAGTGGCGAGCACTATATGTGGACTTGGTACAAGCTGGCATTCAGGATCTTTTTGTCTTGCTAAATGACCGGTTTTATGGAAAAACAATTCTTTCCATAGACATTGCCCAAATAGATGAAGTTCTACCTGAAGCAGGACTTTCAGCACTTTCTTTGTAGGCAGTTGAGGCAGTTGTAAAGCAACATGTCACACGGAGGTTCCAAGAATTGTTTAACCGCTTAATAGATGTTATCTTAGTGGGCAGTTCAGGGGGGGAAAAGCATGAAATCAGGTTGTCAGAGGGAAAAAGGGGTTAAGGCCATTCCCAATTCCGTAAAAATTTAGATGCACGCTGCTAGGCTTGAACAGGATGATGTGAACAAAAGCAGGGCATGTTTTTGGGCTGGAACAGTGACAGTTGATAATGAAAATCAGAGAGCAATGCTTTAAAAAGCTAAGTGCTCTTTCCACCCATCGTCAGTAGGATCAACGACAAGATAAAAGGGGCTTATGGGGCTAAATCGCTGGCCATGCCTTCCCACAATACTTTTTTCGAGGATAGCCAAAGAACTGGTCCATCGAGCAAAGAAAGTTGGCTATAGAGCAATTGTTCTTACTATTGATATCCCTAGATTAGGGCGCAGAGAACCAGATATAAGGAATCAGGCCGTCAGAGGGCAAGAAGGAGGTCGTTGGAAAAGCTCCATAGGAGGTACGCAGGGAGAAAAGAAGAAGACGATAGAATAATTAGTGATGTTGTTGCTAAGTCAGAGTTCATGATAGAGGTGGTGTGTTGGACTGAAGCTACTACAACGACGAATCCAAGAACACACTCGTGTCCTACTGCTGACAGTAAGGAGCTGTGACATCCCAAATATGCTATGTGTTGAAGAAGAAGCTTAAATTAAGAGATTAAAGTCTTACAATTTTAAAAAAAACTTTAGCATATGCTAAGCTGGAAGGCACCGTTTTGAAAGACTCATCTCGGACTATGTCAATAGCTGCGACGAACAGATTGGGAGCATACTCTTGTCCTTTGCGAATCAGACGGGGGCAGAAAGCTTTGTTTTAAGTTTGTGAGGATAAGAAGCTTTTAAGCTTCTTAAGGGGTGGGTAAGCGAGCTTCTATTCCTTCTATGTTTCACCAGGAAGATGAATATGAGGAATCCAAGGATCGTAGTTTAAGGCAATTGGTTCCCATTGATTATTCTGCGGAGGAATTGCAGGTTGTCACATCAGCAAAGCCTGCTACTTCTTCTATTGCCCAAACCTTGTTGCAGTCGGTCGCTGAATTTGCAAAAAACCTGTCAAATCTAGGCGCTACCTTTTCTAAAGATGAGGCTGAGTTTGATCGAGAAAGGTCAAAACGCCAAAATGACATGTCAAAAGAAAGAGAGAGAAACTACTGGGAAAGGGAGGAAGATCGAATCAAAGAGAAGGACAGAGACACAGCAGTGAAAGATGATGTAGATAGGTCTAGGGAATGAGAAAGAGCCAAGCAACTAATTGATACCATTCCAAAAACAAAAGAAGAGCTTTTTGCATATAAAATAGACTGGGTATTTAGAGTAATTCTTGAGCTTGAGATACAAGCTTGAGAGTTGAATTTTCAACTTGAGATCGGGCGGCCTAAACCCAGTGGGCTGTTTAGATTCGATTTCATCTTATATTTTGTAAAAATCTTGGCAGTAATACAATTGTTACTTGGCATCATATTTATCTTGCTTATTTGCTTGATTGACCTTCTATCTTGAAATTCGTCAAGGTCCTCTGTGACACGACTTTGTTTTCGAAAACCCTTCGACATCTTTGGTGAACCTGACGTGAAAGCATCGCATTTAAAAATTTCAGGATGGGAGATACTTCAGCATAAACTTCAGCCCCTTCTACGATTCCTACTTTGTCCTCTACTTTGACTCCGTCAACGATTTCTGCTTCAAGTACTTCTACAGATGATTTAAAGAAGATTTTGCAGAACATGTCTATGTATATGCAACTTCAAAATCAGCAGACACAATTGTATATGCAGCAGCAACTGCAGTTACATCAACAACAGTTGTCTCAGCAAAGGCAACTACATTCGGAGCAAGTGAATGCAATCAGCGCAACTAAGGTGATTGAAGCAGTTGAAAATGAAAAGAAGCTATTCGATGGCCATAATGCATCGGCTTATTTGAAGTCGTATGAGATTAAGATGGGATTTTTGGAGTACCGACAGGACTTATGAGCAAATATTTTCTTCGCCTTGTCACACCCACCTTGAGGGTAAAAGTGACTAATATTTTCCTTCAAAATTCGCAATTGGCAAGATTTTAAGAAGGCCTTGAAAGAGGATTATTTTCTTGAGGACTTTGGGATGGCTACACGGCGGTCATTTCGAGAGTGGGTCTACATGACAAACAAAGGTTTAGCTGCTTCAGAATTGATACGAGAATTTGAAGAGAGGTATAGTCAGGTTGATGCCGCTGAACAAAGAGCATTGGATATTGAGAAAGTTGAGCTTTTATTACAAGCTGCAGATCCTACTCTTCAGGAAGAATTAGGAGTGCTTCTTGAGGATTGCACGAAGCCTATGGGTCTTAAAACAGATTGGCAGGACGCTCAGGATGCGGTCTCGACTTTGACCAAGAGGCGGATATGGAAGACCCGACTACAGAATGAATCTATGACTCCGACATTGTCTTCGGCTCCTATGTCTACTTCTATCCCTATCATTTCTTCTCTTCCTTAGCTAGTTACTTGGCCTATGCCAGTGCCTATTGTTTCTAATCCTCCTGTTCCTTCTGTTCCTAGACTGATGCTGGCTCCTTCTGCTCCAAAATCATCCGCTCCTTTAGTTCCTTCTTCTCTTGATGACATAATCAAAGGCATAACGGATTTGAAACTAGAGTCAGTTAAAGCAGAATTGGTGGGAAAATTAAAAGAGCAGTTTGCCTTGACCGCATCTACTATTTCTTCTAGTGCTCCTAGTGCACCTAGGAGAGATCGAAGATGTATTTGGTGTGATAGTACGGACCATCAACATTGTAGGGATTGCGAATCTTTTCAAGATGCAAGGAGGAAGAATTTGGTATTTTGGGGACAAGATGGCAAGATCTGGTTGACTGAAATAGGAGCTCCGCTTGCTTCCAATTTTGGGAAAGGCGGAATGAAGAAATTAGTGGATGACATGGCTGTGCATACTTCTTATGTGGCAGCTAGAGGAGATGCCTCTACATATGGAGTCCAAATTGAGAAAGGATCAGAGATTCAGTCAACATTATGGACCTATGTCATAGAGACAACAAACAAGGGAAAAATCCAGCAAACTATTTTGTCTAGTGCATATTCTAGCATCAGATCTGAGACAGGTTGGGATTTGCATGTTGACAGGTACACTATTTATGCCTACTTGGCTAAATCTCAGGGAGTAGATGTACTTGTTGAGGAGAAGTGTAAGAGAGATAAAGAGAATCCAAATGCAGCCAAAAAGACTAGAGGGGGGTGAGTTTGTTACTCCACCTACTGCAGGGCCGTCTTCGAGACTAGGGCCATAACGAAAAATGGAGGATGCTTAGAAGAAAGAAAAGAGGCAGGAACCTAGACAGAGAAAGTAGCCAGGATTTAGATTAATGTTCGATATTGAGACATCTATGGACATGAAGAAAATCTTTAATGACAAGATACTTGGCAGTGAGGTGACTTTTACTATTTCTGAGATTTTGGGCATCTCAAAAAGAGAGTCTCAAGATCAGTTCCAAGAAGTCCTGAAGAGAAAAAGACATACATTGCCTACTACTGATACACAAGGAGTTTTGATTGGGGAGTTGGATGAGGATGAGGATGAGGTTATGGTCGAGAATGATTCTATTTTTCCAAAGATAAAGAAGAGGGTTCAGCCTATTGCATTATGCTGAAACTGATGAGCCGATCTTGGTACCGCGCAGTCACTTTTCGCGAAGTCATTAGGCTAGGGCAACTATAGAAACAATGATAAAAATTGGAGAGAAACAGGTGCCTTATGTTACTTTGGTGGATCATGGTTCAGAGATTAATCTCATAGTTTGCGGAGTTTATGAAAGTAATAGATGGCCTATGGATGCAGAGCATGGGTGGCATATGAGAGCCGCCAACAACACTACAGGTGATTTGTATGCTGCTTGTCCCAGTGTCAGGATTTCTATTGGAGATGTAGAGGAGGATTTTCATTTCTTTGTGCACGATTCATGCTCTTACCCCATAATCCTAGGACAACCATTCATCACAGAGATGCGCATGGAGACGAAAGTAATGGATGACGGGTCTGCTTATGCACGGATTCGTAGTAAAGATGGTATGAGAGCAGTCCAGTTTATGACAGTGTGTGTAAATCATGCTAGAAACAGGGATACTCTTCAAGATGCACCTTTGTCCACTGCAAGGGATTCGGATTTTCATTAGGTACCACTGTCCCGCGAGACGATGGTGGTACAGAGTAGAGGAGATTGGAGTTCTCGCCTCCTAGCAGCAGTGTTTTCTCCTCCAATTTTGTTGGAAATTCAGCAAACAGTTCGATGAGTTATTAGCAAAAGATTTCTGAGTTACCTAGAGCTGTTAGGCAGTACATATGCAGGTATTTTAGAGGATGATGAGCATATAGACGAGATATATGATAGTATGGTTTGTGCAGATACGATGATAGAGATGGAAAATATGCTGAAAGTTGATATGTAGAGTTGTCCTAGTAATGTATCAATGCAATCCCCGGACATGTTTCATGAAATTTCAAATTTTGTGTCACACATAGAGTCAGAGGTTGAGGTGACTCAGCAAAAGTGTTGAGTGCTGAAGAAATTCAGCAAACAGAGTTTTTGGTTGATTATGATCAGCCTATAGAGACACACATGGCTGAAAACTTTCAGCCAACAGAGTTTACTGCTGAAATATTTCAGCATCTAGAGTTTAGGGTTGTTTCTATGTAGTCCATAGAGCAGAGGGCTGAGGATATTCAGCCCACCAAAGGGAAGAATTGCTGATTTACAGCAAGATTTGAGTAGTGCAGAGGATCATAATGAAGCCAGGGTTGACACGAAATACAAGACTATGGATAAAAAGGTAAAGTCGGTAGCTGGACCGCTTCCACTTGACAGTGATCAGCAAATAGAGAGGGCTACCAAGCAGCCAATTTTGAGGAACCCAGAGCATATAGGCCATAAATTTTCAGCAGAGACTCTTGCTGAATTAAAAATTGGAAATCATGATTTCTTGCTACCCTCAGAGAAGCAGTGCTTTCAAGATATGCTTGAGCGACATGGAAGGGGGTTTGCTTTCTTCTTGCATGAGATTGGCTGTGTGAATCTGGATATTGTTGCCCCTATGGTGATCTTTATTATCCCTCATATTCCCTGGAACCTTCGACCTATTTCAATGCCTAGGGCACACCTGCCAAAGCTAGTTGACTTGTTGAATGAGAAAATTAGGATGGGAATCCTAGAGTCGTCATCTGCGCCATACTCAAATAGGTGGTTTACGGTTCCAAAGAAGAATGGTACTCTCCGATTTATATAGGACATGCAGCCAGTAAATAGAGTTACTATTAGGAATGTTGGTATAGGTCCAGTTGTGGATGATTTTGCAAAAGCATTTGCTGGACGTGCCATCTATTCTTCAGGTGACTTGTATTCGGGATATGATCAATTTCAGTTGGCCTTGGAAAGCAGGGACCTAACCACTATGAGAACTCCTATTGAGCTTGTCAGGATGTGTACCTTGCCTCAAGGTGCCACTAATTCTGTCGCACATATGATGAATGCCATGCATAAGGTTCTTCGTGAGTACATACCTCAGCTTACCATTCCTTTCTTGGATAATGTGCCCATTAAGGGGTGTGCAGAAGAAGAGAAGAATGAGAGTCTAAATGAGCAGGGATGCAAATGCTTTATGGCTGATCATATTGTAGCTTGTGAAAAGATTTTGGCTAGGTTAGAAGAAGTAACTTGACACTATCAGGGTAGAAATATGTTTTTGGAGTAAATGAGGTCGTCATTGTTGGACATATGTGTGGGTATTACGGTAGGAAACCTTCACCTGCGAAGGTGGATGCTATAGGAAAGATCATAGAGTATTGTTCTACCACTTCAGAGGTACGGAGATTCATTGGAGCCTGTGTGTTTTACATGATTTGGATACCCCATTTTGCACACATAGCAGATTGTTTATATCAGCTGTTTTGAAAGGGGAAAAATTTTTATTGGGATGAGAGCCACACTAGAGCCATGCGGAAATTGAAGAAGTTATTGCATATTGCTCCTACTCTTAGGAAAGCGGATTATAATTGCGGAAATCCTATTGTATTGACAGTTGACACTAGTCCAATTGGCATAGATTGGCATAGGTTGGGCTGTAGGTCAAGATGATGCAGATGGAAACAGGTACGCTATTCAGTTTGGGGAGAAAGTCCTAAACAAGAGACAGAGGAGGTATCCGCAAATCAAGAGGGAATTACTGGGGATTATTATGGCTCTCAAATGCGACAAGGAGTATTTTATTGGAGCCCCAATTGTGGTAGAGACAGATTGCTTGCCATTGATAGGTATGATTACGAGTTGCTCTACTCCGAACATAGTTATCCTGAGATGGATCACATACATCAAGTCATTAAGTCCAGAATTTAAACACATAGCAGGGAAGGATAATCCAGTGGCAGATATGCTGTCTAGAGCCAGATATGATGATGAGGAGACACTACTTGCAGAAGAGGATGATGCAAAGATTCTAGCCACTATGGTTGATCATGTTTGCCATGTCTATGACATTGTGGCTTTCATAGAACAACTTTATGCTGGAGATTGGTTGCACATTGGCAAGTACCTTAGTACATTAAGCAAAAGAGATGAATGGATAGATGAAGAGTTCAAGAAGATCAGGAGAAAAGCCTATGGTTATTTTCTCAAGGACGGATTTCTTTGGAAGTGCCCGAAGAAAAGAGGTGGATTACCCTCGCGGGTTGTCTATGATAAAGAGACCCAGTTACAGGTGATGAGAGAGTTTCATGAGAGTCCTTGGGCTGGTCATAGAGGAGTGTGGGCTACTTATGAGAAAATCAAGGAAAAATATTGGTGGAAAGGCATGTACAGAGATGTTTACCGCTTTGTAGAGACTTATAGAGACTGTCAGATGTATTCCGTAGTTCGTCATCGAGACGAGCTCCAACTGGCCTATCCGCTATGCATTCATGATAAGTGGGTAGTTGACTTGGTTACTATGCCGATGGGTCTATGGCATATGAGATATATTGTATTGGCTAGAGAGGATCTTACCAATCATGTTGAGGGTAGACCTTTGAGAACGAAGACCACTAGTGCAGTGTGTAAGTTCTTATTGGAAGAAATTTTCTGCAGGTATGGCTGTGTGGGTAAGATCACTGCAGATCATGGTGAATTAGATGCAGATGAAGCTAGGGAGTTTTTCTCTCAACTAGGAATCAAGTTGGCTCTAACCAGAGCATAGAATCCAGAGGGAAGTGGAAAGAGTAAAAGAGGGCATTCGCCGATAGTAAAAGCATTAGCCAAAGCATGCAGAGGACGGATTGGAGAATGGCTGAGACTTCTACCATTTTCTTTGTGGGCTGATCGTACGACTCACAGTGTTACCACAGGATATATGCCTGCAGAGTTGATGTATGGCCAGAAACCAGTTATGCCGACTGAGACTTGTGCTTTGACTTGGTCAGTTTTACCTTGGTAGGAGGATTTGACAAGAGAGGAGCTCTTAGCTCTTCGGATCCGGCAGTTGGAGAGAAGACCAGAGGATATTCAACTAGCTATTGATAGGTTGAAGGTTGCTAGACTTAGAAATAAGGACAGGTTTGACAGCAGGCATCGCTTGCGGCCTAGAGCAATAGAAGATGGAGACTGGGTATTAGTATTTGATAGCAGCCTTGAAAATCAGCATACTACACTTCGGAAGATGGTGAAAAGATGGTTTGGGCCGTGACATGTCTTTGACAATGCAACATATGAGCTGACAGAATTGGATGGGACAGTGCTTAGAGTGCCCATTGCAGGAAAAAGAATCAAGATTTTCAAGAAAAGAGATGAGGAGGATTATGCATTGGAAGAATTTGCAAGAGAAGAGCAATGAGAAGAAACTCCAATAGAAGAGACAGATGATATGTCAAATAACCTTGCTGATATACCAAAAATAGACAATGAAGAGATTGATCTGTTCGTGGATCTTGACGACAATGATCATGGGTAGTTGGCCCATTCGGAGGATGCACAGGATCAGAGGGGGTGGATGTTGTACTGCTGCACATCCAGGTGCAGAATCCACGAAAAAGTTTGTGTGTGTGACATTCGTGTTTCGTGTATACCTAGTCGTTGTGTTTGCATTTTGTTCTACATGTGGCTTGTGTGTTTGTGTTTGTATGAACCCTAGCTTCCCCGTAAGTGTGTTTACAATTATCGTCTCAAACCTGTGTGTGTGTTGAGACTTCGTTCCATTGTAAATAATATTATCTATGTGCATTTATCTCTGCGTGTGTGTGTTTGTGCGTGTGTGCGAGTCAAAAATATTAAAAAAAACCAATGCCAAGGAAGATTGCTGAAGCTTCAAAGTGGTACAAGAAATATTAGATCTAAGATAAGAAGAAATAGAAGAATGCCCTACAAGTGGACGACTATGAGCTGCTGCAATCGAAATGGCCCCAGGCCTCAAAGAAAGACCAAAAGTGTGGATGCTTTGAAAAAGTGCGATCATGACCCTTATGTTATGGCATTTGTTGCGAAAGCTATTCCGGGGGGGGGAACTGGTCCCTGGATTAGAGGTTTCAACCCAAGAAAAGCCATTCGAAGTAGTACTAAAGGGTTCTCAAGATATAATTTTACAGGGTAGCCTAGATGTCCTTGAGGATCTAAAGGAACTCCTTGATGACAGAATAGAGTTGATGTTGAAGTGGCGAGCACTATATGTGGACTTGGTACAAGCTGGCATTCAGGATCTTTTTCTCTTGCTAAATGACCGGTTTTATGGAAAAACAATTCTTTCCACAGACATTGCCCAAATAGATGAAGTTCCACTTGAAGTAGGACTTTTAGCACTTTCTTTGCAAGCAGCTGAGGCAGCTCTAAAGCAACATGTCACATAGAGGTTCAAAGGATTGTTTGACCACTTAATAGATGTTATCTTAGTGGGCAGTTCAAGGGGGAAAAAGCGTGAAATCAGGCCGTCAGAGGGAAAAAGGGATTGAGGCCATTCTGAACTTTGTTAAACTTTGAATGCAGGCTGCTAGGCTTGAACAGGATGATGTGAACAAAAGCAGGGCATGTTTTTGGGTTGGAACGGCGACAGTAGATAATGAAAAACAAATAGCAATGCTTTAAAAAGCTAAGAGCTCTTTCCACCCATCGTCAGTAGGATCAACGACAAGATCAAAGGGGCTTATGGGGCTAAATCGCTAGCCATGCCTTCCCATAATACTTTTTTTTGAGGATAGCCGAAGAACTGGTCCATCGAGCAGAGAAAGCTGGCTATAGAGTAATTGTTCTTACTGTTGATACCCCTAGATTAGGGCGCAGAGAACCAGTTATAAGGAATCAGGCCGTCAGAGGGCAAGAAGGAGGTCGCTGGAAAAGATCCACACAAGGAGGTCGCTGAAAAAGATCCACACGAGGTATGCAGGGAGAAAAGAAGAAGACGATCGAATAATTAGTGATGTTGTTGCTAAGTCGAAGTTGATGATAGAGGCGGTGTGTTGGACTGAAGCTGCTACAATAACGGATCCAAGAACAAACTCGTGTCCTGCCCTGCTGACAGTAAGGAGCTCTGACGTCCCAGATATGCTATGTGTTGAAGAAGAAGCTTAAATTAAGAGATTAAAGTCTTACAATTAAAAAAAAACTTTATCATATGCTAAGCTGGAAGGCGTTGTTTTGAAAGACTCATCCCGGACTATGTCAGTAGCTGTGACGAACAGATTGGGAGCATACTCTTGTCCTTTGCGAGTCAGATGGAGGCAGAAAGCTTTGTTTTAAGTTTGTGAGGATAAGAAGCTTTTAAGCTTCTTAAGGGGCGGGTAAGCGAGCTGTTGTTCCTTCTGTGTTTCACAAGGAAGATGAAGATGAGGAATCCAGGGATCGTAGTTTAAGGCAATTGGTTCCCATTGATTATTTTGCGGAGGAAATGCAGGTTGTCACATCGGCAAAGCCTGCTACTCCTTTTGTTGCCCAAACCCTGTTGCAGCCCCCGCTGAATTTACGAATAACCTGTCAAATCTAGGCGCGACCTTTTCTAAAGATGAGACTGAGTTTGATCGAGGAAGGTCAAAAAGCCAAAATGGCAGGTCAAAAGAAAGAGAGAGAAACTACTCGGAAAGGGAGGAAGACCGAATCAAAGAGAAGGACAGAGACACAGCAGTGAAAGATGATGCAAATAAGTCTAGGGAACGCGAAAGAGCCAAGCAACTGATTGATACCATTCCAAAAAAAAAAGAAGAGCTTTTTGCATATAAAATAGACTGGGCATTTAGAGTAATTCTTGAGCTTGAGATACAAGCTTGAGAGTTGAATTTTCAACTTGAGATCGAGTGGCCTAAACCCAGTGGGTTGTTCGGATTCGATTTCGTCTTGTATTTTATAAACATCTTGGTACAATTGTTACTTGGCATCATATTCATCTTGCTTATTCGCTTGATTGATCTTCTATCTTGAAATTCGTCAAGGTCCTCTATGGATGCGACTTTTTTATTTTACCCTTCGACAACGCCAGTAACGACACAGATAGTGATGCCAATAGCGATGGTTCTATGGAGACACTAATACTGACGTATTTAGTGACGATGGGGGCAGTTTTTTTGTGAACATTTTCATCGCTTCTTTAAACGTCGATATGAGGCCTGTTTCTTGTAGTATTTCTAGGGTATATTTAATATTATTGAAGATTAATTCATCAACTAGAGTTTGATTGCAAAGCATGAACAAGACACAGTTTGCTCATCATTAACTCAAAGTCTAAGACTACTAGGCTAATGATTTCTAATTGAAACTCGTCCAAGCATTGCACTTGGTCTTAGAAAAGTGACATTTTCATCAAATTGCAAGCTTGCATTGGGTGCATGCACATGGGACATGCTAATTGAGATATGCCTTTCGATCTAGAAGTTCGCGGCCCTCATCATTGTCCATTTTCTCTATGTCGTGGAAGACTTTACACTTCTCTCTCCTTCTCTCTCAACCCCTCTCTCTCTATTCATTAATTCTCTATCCCCCATCCCTTCCTCTTTGTTTCTCTCTCCCTCTCTCTCATTCTCTCTCTCTCTCTCTCTCTCTCTCTCTCTCTCTCTCTCTCTCTCTCTCTATTTTTCTCTCTCACTTTGTATTTTTCTCTCTTCTCCTTTCTCTCTTTATCTCTCTCTTCTCCCCTCTTTCTTCACATCTTTATTTCTCTCTCCCCCATCTCTCTTTATTTCTCTTCCCTCTCCTCTCTCTCTTTATCTCTCTCTTTCACTCTCTTTCTTTGTTTCTCTCCCTCTATTTTTATTTTTTATTTTTATTTTTATTGGTATTACTTTTATTCTATTTATATTTATTTTTAATTATTTTCATATCTTCTTGATCTCTTTCGTTTATTTTTCTCTCTTCCATCTATATTTCTTATTCTTTGCCCTCCCCTCTCCTCCTTCGCACCTTTATTTCTCCCCCCTCTCTCTTTGTGTCTCTTTCCTCTCTCTTTATTTTCTCTCTCCCTACCTCTCTTTATCTCTCCCTTCACCCCTCTTTCCTCACATCTTTATTTCTATCTCTCCCCCCTCTTTCTTTGTTTCTCTCCCCCTCCCCCTCTCCCTCTGTCCCTTGCCTCTCTTTTTTTAAAAAAATTATTTGTCTTTGCTTTTTTCCTCCCTCCCTCTATTCCTTTATTTTTCTCTCTCCCATCTCTTTGTTTCTATTTCTTTCTCTTTGTCTCTCTCTCTCTCTATTTTTCTCTCTTCCCCCTCTCTCTATCTCCTTGATTCTCTATCCCCACTATCCCATTCTCTTGGCTTCTCTCGTTCTCTCTCTCTCTCTCCCCCCTCCTCTCTCTCTATTTTTCTCTCTTTGTTTCTCTCTCTCTCTCTCTCTCTCTCTCTCTCTCTCTCTCTCTCTCTGCTTTTCTCCCACTTTTTCTCCCCCCCTCTCTCTCTCCTCTCTTTATTTCCCTCTCTCTATATTTCTTTCTCTACCCCTCTTTCCCTCTTTGTTTCTCTCCCTTCTTATTTCTTTGTGTTTGTTTCTTTTCCTCCCTCCCTCTATTTTTTGTCTCTCCAATCTATATTTCTATTTCTTTCTCCCCCCTCTCTCTTTGTTTCTATTTATTTCTCTCTCTCCCTCAATCTCTCTATCTTTTACTCTACCCCCTCTATCTACCTCTTTGTTTCTCTATCCCCCATCTCTTTCTCTTGGCTTCTCTCCCCTTCTCTCATTCTGTCTTTCTTCTCCCTTCTTTGTTTGTTACTCTCTCTCTCTCCTCTCTATTTTTCTCTCTCTTTTACCCTCCCTCTCTTTGTCTCTCTCCCTTACTCCATCTCTTTATTTCTCTCTCCCTCTCTCTCCTCTATTTCTCCCTCACTCCCTTTATCTCACCCTCTTTTCATTTCTCTCTTCTCCCTCTCTCTCTTCCTCTATTTTTCTCTCTCCTCCCCTCCCCCTCCCCTCTTTCTTTCACTCCCTCTCTCTATATTTCTCTCTTCCCCCTCTCTTTCCCTTTTCATTTCTCTCCCTTCTCTCTCTCTCTCTCTCTCTCTCTCTCTCTCTCTCTCTCTCTCTCTCTCAATGCATCTCTTCACAAATAAGAAGATAAAGAAAAGACAAGAAAATTTAAAAAAAGAGAGAGGAGAAACAATGCACCTACTTGAACGGCCTCAAAGAAGGAACCCTTCACTTTCATAGCTTCCCTCTCTTTTTTCCTTCACACTCATGTCCTCTTTGCCTTGCAAATGGCAGCGATAGTGACACTCGGAGTCTCTCTCTCTCTCTCTCTCTCTCTCTCTCTCTCTCTCTCTCTCTCTCTCTCTCTCTCTCTCTCTCTCTCTCTCTCTCTAAGCTTCGAGCTCTCTCCCTCTCTCTTTCTCTCACTTTTGTTTTGTTGCACTAAAAATGTTGCACTTGGGTTTTTGGCTTTGTTTTTTTTTCTCAAAACACAATCGCTATTGCGATTACTATTTGCAACATGAATAGTAACATGGACATAAAATATGGTGATGCAAATAGTGATGCTGCCAATTTCCAGTAGAAACGATTGTTGGTATGTCTTTGTGCCCTTGTAGTGTAAGCTCTAGACATGAACAAGTTAGAGAGTCCAATAATATAGATTGTTGGCCACTAAAACCATAAAATAGATATCCAATATGCACATTCTAGCAACAAAATACATAAATGCCCACTGTAATACACAAACTTACATAATAGATGTCTATTCTACTAACACTTTGTTGTAAGTGTTGGATAGCCCCTCTCTAGCTCTAAAAAGACAACAATCTTGGACTTTCTTTGCTTGTTTATTGAATCACTTTTTTGTGGGAGGTGACAAAAATTCAAAATTTCTTTCAAAGGCTCAAAACACAATCTTTATCACACTTTTACGGTTGTTCTTACACAAACAAGCATCAAATAAGCTTGTTTTCACATGCATCTCTACTTGCTCTAGCCATGTGTTGATGTACATCCCTCTTACTTGTACCCATACACTGGAAATTCAACCTTTGTGTCACACTAAATCCTCCTCTTTAGATATCTATCTATGCTTGATCAACCTAAAATCTACTCTAATACCATGTTATAGTGTAGTGATGTGGAAGCATATGCATGTACTGATTGTAGATGCTAAAAACGGAGAGAAGTGAGAGAAAAAGAAAAAAAAAAGAGAGAATATTGAACACTAAACATTGAATAAACAAAGAAGAATGAATACAAGAGGTTGTGCATGTATGATAGCCAAATAACGTTACATGTGGTTTATAGGACATGCTTTGGACACATGGATCTCGGAGCTTTTTGGGTAAAGCTCTATGTCATAGTACTACTATAAAATGCTCATAACACTGACATCATGTCTAGATATCCATCTTGGATAATAGTGAAAAATCCATGGCTAAAGTACTGTAGCATCATGTTTTAATTGAATTGTACAAAAGGGGCCATGAAAGTGCCACTTCTGTTTGAATTTTAGATTTACAGAAGGGATATAACTATGCCTCCAAAATCATAAAAGGGGTATATGAAATGGTGCAAAAAAATTTAAAAGGGTGTTTTATAGTATTCTTTGAACGCACATTATATAGAGGGCTTCTATAAGGTGACCCCTCCATGACCTTGAGAAAAACAAAGAGGTATGGATCAAAAACTCTAAACAAGTTCAAATAAACTATAGATTCTTCCACACTTAAGAAAGAGAAAACAAATGTTAATTTCGAAAAGCCTTGTTTGTTGTTTTTCTCTTTCTTGTTCCTTCCCTCGTTGTTTCCCTTTGTGTGTCTACATACACAAACAAAGTGATATAAATAGAGGTTTGAAAAAGGAAAATTACAACTTAATTTTTTTTTGTAAACCTCCTATTTTGAGGTTTCCATAATGTGTATGCATTTACCAATGAGTATAACGGCACATTTCCACAACTCTATATCTCATCCATATTTTTATATGCCTTGCGATACATCATTGTTAGTTTGCACAACAAAGAGAGCTATTTCTACAAATTGGTGATCAAACAATGTGCCATGTTTATGAACACATGTAAAAATGTGTTTCCCACACCCTTGTACTCACTCACCCTCTTATATACTGAGGCATAGAGTATTAGTCTACATAACACAAAGACCTATTTTTATAGAGGTGCAGTCAAACTAGTAAAGCATGTTTGGGGACATGTGTAAAAGTGCATTTCATTGCGTGGCTGCATTCCTAGTATAATCTATGTAGAGAGATCTTTCAAGCTCATCATAACCGAAAGTAGATTTTAAAAACCATAGCATGAATGCACAAAGAAAAAATATTTAACCATTGACAAACTAAAGGAAAAAGAGAAAATAGATTTATCTCTATCATGAATATAAACATGCCCATAGGATGTTATGTGGCTATATGTGTGTTTGATTTGGAATTCTAGGACCTCAAGGATGCCACAATTTTAAATGGCATGTTTGATGGGTTTGTGGGGTCTTAAAATCATGTTATGCTCTCGTGTCTCTCCTTTGATTTTGTTGTGGTGTGCATACCCAACATAGAGTGTAGAATGCAATAACATTCATCATGCTCACTTAATTAATATTGCAAACCAGTTGCTCCTTGTAGGAGTAGCAACAACATCTTCTTCGCGTCTTTCGTTCATCATCAACTCCACCTTGGCTATCAAAGATCCCCCCAAACACACACATCTCAAAACAACACCTAGGTAGGCAACTCTTCTCTCTCATATATATTGTCCACCATCCTTCCTTATACAACCCACTTCTCCTCCTTATTATGTGGTTTATTTAACCATCATGCTTTGGCTCCTACCATGTATATACCTCCCTAAAGTATGAACGTGATGGTGAGTGCAATCACTAGGCTTGTCATGGCGAACAATAGCCATCACTTGGCATTATTATTCTCTCTCAAAGCATGGTTATGCTTTATCTAGTCCTTCACCTCAAAATAGCATAGCATGATGACGTTTGATCTCGTTATCATGATGATGTCATCCTCCCCTCTTGGCCCATAAACTTGGTGGCCCAAAAGTACGCCATGATAATAGCGAGAAATGCAAGGATAATCCTTAGGCTTAAAGGTATCATATCATTAGGATATATTTACATGTCATAAACTATCTCCTCCTTGTGTTTTGAAAGATAAGCAAGTGAGCAACCTACGGATTACATGGGTGAGTAACATGACATAATCAGCGTTACATGACTCTCGAGTTTCAGACGTCATGACTACAACGAACAATCGGTGACTCTTAGGTTCCTCCTCCTTGCAAGTTGCATATGATTTTTGGATACCGGCCGTATCGAAGAAATAATACTGCATCAGAACAATGGTATCCACACAAAATACGATCATGACAATCAACTACGATGAGGTGGAAAGCATCCTGGTGTGGGTGCAGAGCCTGCAGAGCCTGGCCAACGCCCGCGCCACCTGCAGCCTCTGGAACGCCATCATCGCCTCCCGCAGCTTCCGGGCCGCACGGGCCCGCAGGCGGCCCGCACCGAGCGACACGTGGTTCGTCGTCACTGGCAGGCAGCGAGGGGACGACGACGAGGCGGGCCGGACGACACCCTTCTGGCTAGCGGACCCGGACACGCTGACGTGGCGGAGGGCGCGGTTGCCGACGAGGGAGAGCAGTGACACGTGCCCGCTGGCGGTGGCGGCGGGCGGGGGCCTGCTCCTGGTCTGGTGGGTCTCCTGCACGTTGGCGGAGCAGTGCCTGCACCGGAGCTGCTGGCACATGGTGAGGGATGAGGAACCGGACATCCTGCGGGCGACCTTCTGGCGGACACGGCCCCCGCTTTCCTTTCTCTCAAAGGTCTACAGACGGCCTAGCCCGCCGAATGAACCCCTCCTGCTGTCTGTCTGGAACCCTCTCACCTCAGATCTGACGGACCTCCCGCCCATACACATCCCTCTCAAGTACTCTAGCCACGATTGCTTCTTCTCCTTTGGCCTCGGCCTGCTGCCGCCGCCTCCCGCCAGCCAGCCACGGAACCCTAATACTCATCACCACGACCGCACACTTTACAAAGTCCTTGTCACCCGATCCGTCGCCGGCAACGCCGCCATCTATGACTCGGGTAGCGCCAAGTGGCGCGATGGCCCCGCCCCGGGCCTGCCCTTCATCAACGATAATCTGTCTCCCCCGGTCTTCGTCGACGGCACCTTCTATGCTAACAGCTCGAGAGGCCTCCGTCGCTTCGATGAAGCCGTGCTATTATGGTGCGGTTATCCCCTTATTCTAGCCCAGGGGCTTGGCGCATTACATAGAGCCGCTCACCGTCGAAACGTCTATGTCGACGATCGAAAGAGAATCATCGAACTCCACGTCGCATATCGACGTTTTCATCCACGTCGCGGCTTTGATATACCCCTGCTTAAAAAGAGCGTTTTCCACTTGGATACATGCACTTGTACAATAGAGGACCTTCCCCTCTCCCTCGCTGAACAGTTGCTTCCCTACCTGCGGTGCAGGAAGCGTCCATCTAATATCAGAGTGAGCTCCTGTAATAGCCACACATTTGTCATGTTGGGCAAATCTCGGGTGCAGGTAATAGACGATTCAGGAAACGTTCGCACTTTTACAGAACCATACCCCGAAACACATCAATACTCACCATCCAATCTTCTTGGTTTTTGTCCAAACTTTGTGGAAACTCCATGAAAAGCTCTTGTGAAAACTCCATGAATAGACATCTTCTAGGTTCCACATAATACAGGCTACCCATCATGTCAAGGAAGGCTTCCTTCAACTTCCGGTCTACATGTTTCAACTCGAGTCTAGAATGTTATATGTGCCAATTATGACTCGAGTACATAATGGCAAGTACATGTGCAAGTTATGATTCAAGTGCATTGTCCACTTGCCATGTATTTTTAAATAATTCAGAAACTTTGATCTTCATCTCCTTTGGCTAATTCTTCACATATTCTTGATGATAGTATCTTGTTCTTTCTAGTAGACCATGGCACTACACCAAACCAATAAATAAGGGAGAGATGATGATGACATGGAAGCTTGTGTCTAATCTGAATTGGTGTAAGCTTCAACTCATTAGCTTGTTGTGGCTCCTCACATTCTTGAAGAAGTACTCCATCTTATAAATGAACTTTAAGTAACATTGCTTAATAGATTTGTAGTTGAAGAAAGGGAGTCCATGACTTCAGAGGGTAACATTGCACGCATATGGATAGTGAGGTTAACTTTTCAAGATTTCCTCAACTTCAACTCCCTATTTACCACTTAGGATCATCATTGTTAGGTATCAGTAGAAGCCACATTTGGCATCAAATTAGGGTTGATTTTCAAGCTACTAGTTGTTCTTAGAGTTAACAAGTAGCGCTGATAAATAAGAAACATTTCTTATAGAGAATCATGGTAATCCATAGATTAAACTATAGGTGTAAGCAATGATCCAA
Source organism: Lygodium microphyllum (assembly GCF_053477565.2). Classification (NCBI taxonomy): domain Eukaryota; kingdom Viridiplantae; phylum Streptophyta; class Polypodiopsida; order Schizaeales; family Lygodiaceae; genus Lygodium; species Lygodium microphyllum. Next base: position 82,203,650 of record NC_141155.1, read on the forward strand.
TAACATGCATATCGAGCAGTTTTCAATGCATTAGGGGAGATTTGAGGTCTCGAAAATGCCCTGTAAGAGATCCTAGAGAGAGAAAACAATTTACGAAATAAAATCATTTTATAGAATTTTTAAAAGGTTTATATTTTGGTAAGTTAAAATATCAAAATTCGTTAATAAGTCATTGTCGTGATATTCTCGTGGTCACATCAAACCTAGAAATCTAGGTCGCCATAAAGTTGGCAAGGTTGTCATAATGAAGATCTTACATCTCCTCATTAAAGTGAAAAGTAATATTCAATTTGAATTTTGGTGGATACTCGATTGCCTCCCTCCATCGTTTCTCCATTGTTTCTCTCTTCTTTTTTTCTCCTCCTTATTAGTCTCTTCTTTGTTTTCGTTCTTGCTTCTAATCATATCCTTAGCTATGGATCAATCACCCAATGATCTCTGTAACTCAGCTATGGATCAATCATCTAATGATCTCTGTAGCTCTCATAAAAGACCTCTCTATCATCTTCATATTGAGTTGGACAGTGAGTATGAACTGATAAGAAAGAGAACAAAATCTATCACGGTTACAGAGTCTATGAAACATATACTGTGGTTTGAAGGAAAGAAGAATATTGATCTTTGGTTAGATGGAAAGCTATATCCCAAAGATCCTAGCAGAAATAGCACTCCTCCTTTCTATAATAGCTCGTCATTAATGAGGTATAGGTGATGGCTACAATGGATTTTTAGGTTATACACTTAATCTTGTTGCAGAAAAGGATATCCTTGGACTAGAGAATCATCTTTTGATGAAACACAATATAGAGTTGTTGCAGAAGCTAGAGGATTGTCAACAAAAAATTCATTCATTGGAAAAGCGTATCAAAGCTTATCAACAAAAGCAAACTTTATTAGGCCTTCGAAATCGACAAAGAGCTCTTAAAAATATTGAGAATCTCAAACGAGGAGGAGGAGGCTGTGGTAAAAGAATCCAAGCAGCAATGTATATTTTTTTTCACTTGAAAAATCTTAAATATGGCTTTATTTAAACTACTTGCATTGATTTGTGATGTTAATTTTGCTTAGATCTCTTCTACAACCAAATGCAAGTGAAAGAGATTTTTTAAAAGCAGCTCAGTTTTATTATCATCTTCTTCCTTCAGTGGTTTCAAAGGATATTTTGGAGAAGAAGAAATTTTATAAGGCAAAGAAACAATGCTTGGAGTCATTTGTGAAGGATCATTCTTTGGATTCTGAGTTGGTACAGAAGACACTGGATAGTATTGGTATCAGTCGAGATGCTTATATACAACTTTTCCAACTTTTACAATCAAATATGAAGCAAGGACAGGTACACAATTGCATACTTCCGAAACTATTTGTGGTTAGGACTATCAGACAGAGAGTTAATAACAAAGTGATGGAGATTCTAGGTGAGCCTTTTCATATCAAGGCTAGCTTCAAGGGAAAGAAAAAGGAGGTTACATTCAATGAATTTAACAATATTTTCCTTGACTTGCCCACCCTACAATGCTTAATGATCAAATTTTATGACTTGTCAGTAGTAGCAGAGGCACAGGGAGTGGCTAGATTTGTGATTAAACTTGATGAAAGTGAGATTCTGAAATGTAAAAAATTGGAGAGAATCTCTATCACCTTGATGAATAGAGCACTTTCCTCAAGTCATTGCAATCACTCAACATCATTTAGTGTTCAATCTGAATATAACATCTGGTGGCTAGGAGCATTTGAGGTAGATACTGAGAATTTTGATATACTATATTGGATTTTTCATCAAACATCAATACCTAATGTTATTCAAAGGCAACAAGCAGGAGAAGAGCTATTTGTTGAAGGATTAGGGAACTACAAGATTGAGTGGCACATAGCTGGTGACCTAAAGACACTCAAATGTATGTATAATGTATCAAAGGGAGCTAACTCGAGATCTCCTTGCTTATACTGCATGTCACCAGCTGTAGAGTTAAACTCAAGCAATTGGAATAGAGCTCCCTCTAGGCACAATAAAGATCCACAGTTTAAACCAGTCTTGGACATTCCTTTAGCGAATGCCCATATTTGTACACTTCATGCACTTTGCAGGATAATTGAAAAGCTTGTTCATCTCTATATAGGATTTGCATGGAAGTTGAAGCCATTATCAACTAGAACAGATGCTATAACAAAGGTTGAAAAGTTCTCTCTGCAATTGGTTTGCATGGGGGCAATGTTGTTATTGAACTAGATCTTCAAAAGTCTAAGGATGGTAATTGTGTCCCAAAAAAACCATCTATTGGTGGAGTGAAGGCTAGAAGGTTTCTAGGCTTTCATGGGAGACTTGGCAAGATAAACTCGAGAAATGGTGGCTCAACTATTAAATTTAATCAGTGGAAATCCCTACATAATGCAGTTAAGGATCACACTGATAATGGACAAGCTCGAAATAGAAAAGCTAAAGTTTGGGAAACACTAGACAAAGTGTTTTTTTATTGTGATAAGACTGAATGGAATGATGACGATCTCAAAGACTTTAAAAACCAATTGAACCTTTTCAAAAAGGCGATGACAGAAGCTTGGGGTGATCAACACTTTACTCACTATATGGTAAGAAGTTTGTATATGTTTGTTTCTTCATTGTCGAACTCATATAATGCTTTTTAATAACTTTCCTTATTTGTTGACTATGCAGCATATTCTATACAACCATGCTCCATACTTTATTAAACAATATGGATCTCTATCTATCTGGTCAACCCAAGGTATGGAAAAATCACATTATCAAGCAAGAACAAAATATTTCAAACATACAAGACATGGAGGTGGAAGACACAAAGCCAACAGTTTATTAGAGGTCTTTCAATGGTTCTATCGACAAATTTGGCATAAATTCAAGCTTAAAGATACAACCACATCAAGCAATACATCATCTTTAGCAAGGACTATACAAATTGTTACCCAAAGAAGAAAAGATAGATATTTAAATTCTTGAGCAAAGCAAAGATTTACAGAATGGTTACAAACCAAACAAAGAGTTGGGAAAAGATGGGTTTCAAGAAACCCTTAATCTTTGGCATCTTCTAGTCTGATTGTGTTGCAGAAGAGTCCTTAGTTTCAGGCACCTCAATAGGGCCTTCAGATGAGTCCTTGGTTTCAGGTAGCTCGACAGGGCCTCTAGAGGAATCTTTTGTTTCATCCCACTCAATAAGACCTCTGTATTTCAAAAACTCTTGTTTCCGATAGCCTGGAAGAAGCTTCAAATTCTTACAATCTCCTACATAAGAGAGCAAATAGGAGCCAAGAACTCCAAAATATCTAGCTCTACATCCACTGTATCCAGGCATAAAGCCAAAAACTCTTATGGCTTCTTCCTTCTCCACCAAAATGATCTTGTCCAAACCTCTGCTGAAAACTTGAGATCCAATTACCTTTGAGATAGCTCTCAAAGCCATCATTGGTAGACTTGGAGAGCTTGACAATCTACTATGATATATTACAATTGTTTGATTGTTTAAGTTTCCAATATAATGGCCAAGGCTTTGATTTTTTCCAAGCTTCATTGGCCTAGAGCCCTTGGCCCTTCCAAGAAAGTTGTCCAGATCTTTAATCTCAATCTATAGAACAAACCATAACAGTACAAGATATAAGATATTTATCTATAATGCATAATAAAGTCTAACATAAACTCAATGGGTAACTTCGAATTATATTTCATACCTTAGGGTGTTCATCTTCTTCAAGAAGACTATCATCATAAAGATTTATTGAACTCTTGGGCTTCTCATCTGATGGAGACTTCAATCTCTCTTCATACCCTATATCATCAATATGAAGTTTCTTCTGGACCTGCAAGAACTCTTCTTCTGTAGGTAGCCCCCCCTTTTCGTATTCTATGATCTGATTAATACATGTATGTAAGGCTATAGAGCTATCTTGGAAATTCTCTCCCTCAACATCAAGACTTGCTAATGGTTCTTGTTCATAACCTATAAAATTCATGTCATTTTTACCCCAACCTGCAAGGATTGCTAAGCAATAATCTTCTCTAAGATCAAAAAGATGTTGAATATCATTTAGCAACACATATCTCTTCTTGTTGATAAGATAAGTGGGAAATGTTGGAATACAGGCAAGAGGACCTTCTTCATCAACCTGTGCACTTGGCTCAATCTCCTTTTCTTCCACCATTGTGATATTGTCACTCTTGAATAAACCTACATCAAAACCTTGGACAAGTTGATTCTCAACATCTTCTTGGAACATCTCCTCCTTCTCTTCGACCTCCTTATCTATACTTGCAATATCCTCTAGCTTTCTCTGTTGGTCTATATCTGGAGAAGAATTTTCCATGTACTGAAGATACACAATAAATCCAACGTCCTTGTGGATCAGAAGGCATTGGTGTTGGTACCTGTGGAAAGGGCAGCATGTTTCTTTCTTTCTGAATTCCTCATCAATGAGGTTGAACCTGCCGAGCAAAGTTGACTTGGATGTATTGGTGGCTCCCATGACATCACTATAATGAACAAATCCATTGACTTCCAAACCTTGCACATGTCTATCATAAAAACATCTATACTCCTTAAGTTTATCATCAAGATCCTCCAATAACTCCTTCAAATCAAAAGGAACATTGAAAATTTCCCTGATATAGCAAAACTTGGAAGAATTTCCAGTGGTGTGTAAAAAATCAAAGAGCCTATCATCAGATGTCTCAATTATCTCCTCCTCATCCATTCCTTCCAGAGATAGCTTCCTCTTTGTCATCTTGACCAGAAAAATATTTATCCCTGAAAAAAAAAAGTACAATAGAACCAATATCCAATAAAACAAGATGATATCATGGAAAGAGGCCCCAACATTGATTTTCCAAGACAAAAAAATCAAAACAGGAGAATTTTTTTAGTTGATCGGTGAAACGCGAAAATTCAAGTGTGTAAGGAAAATGCCTATGAAGGAATCGCGTTTCATCGGACACTAGCTTGAAGACAAAAATTATTCTAATATGTGGCTGGTGAAACGCGATACTAAGCAAAATATCATCAACAGAGACATTGTCTCGCGTTTCAATGGTCAAAAATTGCAAATGAAGAAAAGAAACATGAGCAATAAATAAATTCTATGGAAACACACAAATTGATGATATAATCATTTTTGGAAAAGCTATGCTGCTTTTGAAAGATAGAAAGCACATAACATCTTTAATTGTTCAAGTATTATAAAACATTCTTTCTTATTAATCAAATTTATTTTGTTAAAATGCTTGTAATAAAAAAAATTGTTACCTATCAAAGATTATTGAACTGGTTTTCACACAGGATGCAAGGACCTTGAAGGGAAGTCGAGACGAAATTTTGGCAGAGAAGAAGACAATGTCGGAGAAATGGGTTTGAAATGCTTTTATATCGACCGTTAAGCATGTGGTGATAGTTCCAACGAAAATTTTTGTGTAATAATGGAAAAATACGTGTACATGTGTCTGACTTAACATAGCGTAATAAACTCCTCAGAAGACGTGCGCATTCTCTTTTTCCAAAAATACATCACACATGTGTTAAATAACCCTTTTTCAAGTAAATAAAAAATTCCGGTAAGCGAGAGTACGTCACACGTGTGTTATTAACACTTTGCGAAGAACGTTGAGTCCATGCAAATTCACCGCCTTCACCTTTCATCGCATTTCATCGCTACTCCATCTTTGTTTTTGGTGTTCCTTCCAGTCTCCAAGCATTTCCTTCCAATCTCCAACCATTTCACTGCTTCCCCAACAAAGCAAACCTTCAAGCATATTGTTATCTTTAGGCTGAGATTGTGAAGAATAAGCTAAAAAGAAGGTATGGTTTCTGCATCTTGCTTTTCAATAACAAGCTCCATTCAATGCATTGTTTTGATATTTTTCCTTAATCCTTTATGTTATTATTAGCTCTAGACCACTACAAAAGAATTTTTTCCACAGTGAAAGCATTCCTTAATATTGTGGATATTTAAGGAAATCTTCAAATTTTCTCCCTAATTCTGTGGATATTTTAAGTAATCTTAAAATCTTTCCTTGGATCAAAGCTCTTTTTTCTTGGTTTTGTCAATTTTTATGCTATTCATGAGCTGTCCGGTGAAACGCGAAAATAAGGTACTTCAAGCAGGTTTCCTCGCTTAAATTCGCGTTTCACTGGACACAATGGACAACAGGTCCGGTGAAACACGAAAAGAAGCAGCTGCAAGGAGGCGCCTTGCTTGACACTCGCGTTTCACTAGACAGCTCGAGAAAAATTCAACTGATACGAGAAAATGCCATGCAACATAGATAACTCTTGTCTGGGACTCGCGTTTTGCTTTACATGCTGGAGAAGAAGTAACATATGTTTTTTTGGCAGATGGCTAGGACTAAGGCAACAGCAAGAAAAGAGAAGATTGATCCTAGGGATTTAGCATCAAAGATTCATCAGTCTTCAAAGCCTCAGAAGCTCTCTAGAAAGTCAAAGCCAAGGAGAAGGTTTTCTCAAAATGTCAGGTGTCTAAGGGAGATTAGGAAGGCAGTAAATGCTCTTGACAATGCAATTCCAAAGTTGTCTTTTCAGAGGCTTGTCAGGGAAATTTGTGACAGATATAGTTTGGATAGTTTCAGATGGACAAGAACAGCTCTTAATTGTATACAAGAAGCCACAGAGGATTTTCTAATTGAGTTTTTCCAAGATGCCTACATTTGTGCTGCTCATGCTCATAGGCTCACACTCATGGACAAGGACATGGTAATTCTTAGGAGGCTAAGATATAGATTTTCAAAGGTCCTTGAGCCAATTTCCCTCACTGATATGAAGGTATTTAATATCCTTAATGTGCCCCCAGCTAGAAGAAAGAAAGATGATTCTGGTGTCAGGGTTGAGGATGTCACCCATGAAAAGGATACAAGGCAACATGAAAAAGAGGAGAAGGCTAAAGAGGAACAAGCAGATAAATGGAGAGAGTATAGGAGGCAAAGGGTTGAAGAAAGGGAAATAGAGCAACTAGAGTCCTTTGAAAATGAGCTAGCCACCCTTCTTGAAGCAGCTAATCCAAAAGGATTCAGTGTATTTTGTTTCTTACCTGGTGACTTAGGCAAAAGAACTGAGGTTATCTCCTTTGATGCTGCATGTGTTCAGATTCTTAAGGATAAAAGAAGAGAAGTAAATGACAGTCTTATTCTTGCTGGCCTAAGGTATGTCCATCCATAATTACTTATAATTTTTGATATTTTTTTAGCAATAAGATTTTTCTTGTTTATACTCACTATTTCTACGCCTTTTCTAGGTGTATAATGCATGAGTTTCCTTTGGATATACAACAAAAAATTGAGGTTTTTGATCCATCTATCTCATTCTTTATGAGGAATGAGCTTGATGCAAGTTTTATTGAGCACTGGCTCAATTTGATTGACTTCGATACTTTGAAGCTGCTTATAATTCCATATAATGAAAAGTAAGTGATTCAATATTCTATTAGAGTTTTTGAGATTTTATCCTACTAATTTGTTGATATATGATTGCTTTTAGTTCTCATTGGAGCTTGATTGCAATAGACCTTGTGGATAAGCAATGCTTTTTAATCAACTCTATGAAAGGAAGCCATGGAAATGGTAAATTGTAAGTTATATTATCCAAGGGCTCCTTGATATTTCAATTCTTTTTTTTGTAAGTACTCTAAATTTTAACATATTTTATATACAGAGGTGCCAAAAGATTAATTGAAGAGCTAGAGAAAAGACCCCCTATGCCATCTGATTTGCTTGCAACAATGCAATATAGACAAGTTGCGGTAAGTTATTCATTAAAATAATTGAAACGTGAGTTTATTCTATGAACTACCATTCGTCCTCTTTATAGTTTTACTTTGTGTTGGTGGTTGCAGTGTCCCCATCAGGATGATAGCCATTCTTGTGGTTGGAGGGTGTTTGCAAATGCTAGAAGAATGGTTAACTTTGTTTATCTTAATGATGATAAACATGTAAAGGTAATATGAAAGATGCTAAACTTTAAGATAGATATTAATTGCAAATAGTCCATTGATGATAAAAATATAGTCTATTGTAAGAACAATAATGAACTAAAACTCTTTTTTCTATAAATGTGTGACAGTTTTCGAAGGATTGCTATACATCTGAGCATGTTTGGTACATCAGAGCAAAGCTCTTGAAGTATATGATGGTCAATTGTATACAACCAAAAACAGAGATTGGTGGGGATTTGCACCATGAAGGAGATGCGGTGCCTATAACCACGGAAGGCAAATCCACAGCTTCAACACCTTCTATACCCAAGACATCAAAGAAAGGCAAAAGGACTCCTAGAAATGATAGTTCTCCAAAAAAGAAATAGCTTTGCCATATCGCCTTGTAGGCCTTCATATATAGAAATTTGCCCTTTAGCCCTTGTATATCTCATAGAGATGGCATATAGACATCTGCTACAAAATTTGTACATGTATTTTATATTGATAGTAAAGATATCTTTTCTTGAATGTCATTGCAGTGTATTTTATTTTCTCTCCTTTTCGATACCTGCAAAAAATAAATTACAAATGTTTGTTAGTTAGAAAGTGAGATCTTGATATACATCTAAGTAGATATAATATGATGTGAAAACTTACTCGTTTCTTGTCAAGTTGGAATACAAAGGAGCATGGTAGTTCAATGTCTTCATTTTGTAAATCCATCCTCACTTGATGTAGCGTACATGATTTTCTGATCTTTAAGATTGCAATAATATCCTCCTTGAACCAAATATCAAGATCCACAATAGGATCCTTGCTGAAATCATTAAGATTCTGGTCTAAGGCAACTAGACTACTACCAACAAAATGACTATAGTAAAAGCTAAGGATAAAATTTTGAGTAGTAATCATATATTTACAAGCTATAGAGTCTTGATCTATCTTACATATAATTTTTCCTTCTGTCCTTGTATCCCATCCTTCATCAACAAATTGTATGATATGATCATATGTTAGTCTCTTCACTGAAAGCATGGTTTTTGTTATTCTTATCTCCATATTAGAGAAGAAATCAATAAATATATTAATAGGCATAAATAAAGTAACTTTTCTTAGCCTACTTGAGATATTAGATTTTAGTGCTTTCTGGATCTCATAAAATATCTTACATCTATAGCCCTCACTAGTAGCTGGACTTGGCAAAGGCCACTCAAAGCTTGAAAAATCTGGCAAAGGAAGGAGTTTTATTGATCCCCATTGGCAACGCCGCATAGGAATAACATAAGAATGGTCATAAAAGAATATTCCATTCTCTGCAAGCTCTGTCTTCTTTCTACCTCTATACATTTCTTCTCCAATTGAACCATGTATAACATCAATAACATCAATAATAGATTCCACTGGTTGCCATTCCTCAAGATTAGAGGGATAGACATCTACAAGACAAACAAATATTATAATGGAAAACCTAAACCATGTTTAAGAAAGGAAAAACTTTAAGAATCAAATTCTTATAATTTGGTCTATGCATTGGAAGCTTTGAAGATCCAGATTTCAAACACAGCTCTCTATGCATGAACACATGTTGCACTAGTACCTCTTTGATACTATTCTTCTTTGCTCCAAGCTTAAAATCTCGGATTCTGCCCTTCCAAGCAGAGACAAACGAGCTCTCATGTCTTTGCCTTTTTCCACGTTTTGCTTGTTGCATGGTGATCCAACTACCTTTGCTAATGATAGTAGGAATCCATCTTCCATCAGTTTGGAATGAGTTAAACACTGATATGGATGTGATTTGGGAGCTTGGACGCCTTGTTGAAGGTCGAATTTTTGTATCCATGGTAGAAGAGAGAGATACATGCACAGAGAGAGAGAGAGAGAGAGAGAGAGAGAGAGAGAGAGAGAGAGAGAGAGAGAGAGAGAGAGAGAGAGAGAGGGGACTAGGCTATCATAACGGAGGGAAAAACAATAGAGGAATAAAAGAAAGGAGGGAAAAAACTGAGCGCCATGCTTTTCACCAATTTGAATTTCGATTACATCAGTCATTATCATTAATCTAGAAACATCATTAAATAAAAGTAGCCGAGACTCTATGCCATTAATGTAAAAGATGTCATAATCACAAATATAAGAGACTAAAAATACATAATAAAAATACAAATTCGTAATATTATCATATTTATATATTTTTGTAAAATGATTTTTTAATTTTTTTAAATAGAAATTCCGTTACGGAGGCTTTGCTCTTATTGGTCTAGAGCACTCTCTCTCCACATCCTAAAAGGCATTTTCGAGACCTCAAAACTCCCCTAATGGTCTCTTATCCTCAACTAAACATGTATATGCATTAAAACAAAATCAAACTAGAGGTGCAAAGGGTTGATACAATGTCACCGCCACATTTGTAAAACCATGAAAGAACACGTTTAACTTTGTGGGACTAATTGAGGCCCTAGGAACCCAAAAATTTGAACAAATATTAGTGACAAGTTGTATCCTCATTTAAATGTATAAAAACGAATTTAGAATTAGACATTCAACACACTTTTTTATGCAAAACACTTTGCATATTAAATGTTCCCACGAGCACACAATTTAATAGGATATCGAAAACTTAAATAAAATATACTGTATTCTTTTCATTTTGATTTGAATCTTTCTTTCAAGTAAAACATCGATAAGACAAAAGGTTGAGAGAGCACTGTGATAGATGAGACACAAGACAAGATCATGACCTCTCATGTGAGAGATGGGTCGGTTGAGAGGTTTCATGGGGCAAGAGAACATTTGACTCCTCACCTCCTATTCTTCTCCACACACATGAAGGTGAGTTCTCTTTTTAAATCCCCTTTCTTCCCTCTTCATCTCTCTTCAATGTATTCTTACTTTTTTCTTCTTGTTTCTTGTCAAGGAGTGGACTGGAGAGGAAGAAAAAGAAAAGAGAGACTATAGAAGAGAGAGAAGATATTGGGGTGCAAAAGAGAGAAAGAGAGTGATGAGGAGAGAGAAATATTAAGAAAGGAGAGAGAAAAATGAGAGAAAAGGCAGCCATGAAAGCTAAGAAAGAGAAAAGATGAAGGAGACTTGTATTATAATAATGATGCATGGTCCAAAAATTAAGTCCCTTACACCTTTTATACCAGCTATAGTGTAGCTGGTATTTTACCCTCATTATTTTATTTCTCCTAGAATTTTACATTCTATCCCCACCCAAAGGTTTTTGCTCTTAAAAACAACTTGGGCACTTATTACAAAAAGATAGGGTAGGAGCAGACCAGAGTACTACTCTGCTACTGCAGACATTACAAGGGTTATCTGATGGAATGACAGGTGATTGTTCATGTATAAGGGGTCATCGATCAAGTATGATATATAGGTATGATTGAAGAATGATAAAATTTAAATCTTGACCCATATTCTCTAAGAAAATGAAGGCTGTAGAAAGTGAATAGCATGCTATCTACTACAGGACCCTACTATAGTAAATCTGAGATAACTTTATGTAGAGAACTTTGATCAAGACTTGCTACACATCAAAATGGAGCTCTTAGTAAGTGCTTTCAGCCCATGTAGGTTGGGTTTTATTGTCCAAAGTTCAGAGTAAAACCTGGTGTAAAACAATGAGTTGTCTGTAATCTTCCTCGCACTAAAATATCACCATAGGTGGAATCTTCCTGGGTAGTTCACTATATGCATACTCTCTATATCACGTGCATTCAAGGCCTATTTACAAATATTCTTATCTGTGAGTTTTTTCTTAATAAAACATAACCCTTTTCTATTCAATCTGTAAGTAACCCCTTTATATGGGACCCTTCTGTACGTAAAAAATGTGTAAAAATGGTATTTTAAAAATACTTTATGTTGAACTCATGTGATACATACATATATTTATGACTGATCTTTCCCGACGAATCTTCAGTCAAAAGAGCCTACCAAAGAGAGAAAAATTCTCGCAAGATGTATTTTTGTGTAAATAAGGTCCCCAAGCAATCCATTAACCTCTTGGATCAAAAGGTATTCCGTCATAATGATTATCCAAGAGAAGAGAATGGCCATCAACCACATACTACAATCCACCCAAATCAAATGGATACAAAGAAGTATCCCCATAATCAAGTCCGTAATCACATCCATAATCTCTCAGATCATAAGAAAACACAATGTTATCTTCATCTTCATATATACTTAAATCATGTGTTACATCATCAACTGTTAACCCTCAAACAAACAAGGTGGAAAATCTAAAGTAGAAGACATGGCCAAGGCAAAAGTGAAACGGAAGACAAAGGCGCGCCAAGAAAAATATAGAAACACAAGAATTGCAGAAAAGTCCTAAATCAAGGAGAAATGCGTACAAGAAAAAGCGCAAGTCAATCCTTTTGTAAAAGAGCGCAAGGCACACCATGATTTATTTTAAGAGCATCGAGCTCTCACCTTGCAAATTGTAAATGTAGATGGGTGATAGAAAGCAAGCTAGGAAGATAGGAGGACAATGGAAAAAAGGGCCTAGACTAGCCATGTAAAAAAGGGGATAAGGGGATAACCGTCCAAAAGGGATTTAACACAATATTAGTGAGTTTGGGAATCTCCCAATTCCCTTTTTTTGTTTACTAAAAAGGTGGCACCCGGATAACATACCCATAAGTTTCTCGAAACCATATGATGTGACCTATCATTGGAAAGCGCTTGAAAAATGGAATCTATTGAGCTATAGAGCGCTTGATTTGGAGTTATAGTATTCAAGTTATGATAAATCCAAAGATTTGACCACGTGTCCCAAAGTTATGGGAAATTTCCATATTCCCCAATATGGTGTTATTTAGGGTTTTGTATATAAAGTTGAAAAGTGAATGAGAAGCTCATTCTTGTGTGTGGCCAAAAGTAGCTCTCCTCCTCCTCCTCTTCTTCTTCTTACTCTTGCTTGCTTGACCTTATGCTTAAGAGAGGGAGTGTGAGAGTGTGAGGGAGTGAGTGTGTGAGGGTGAGGGACCGTGGTGAAGAAGCTCTCCATCTTCTCCTCTCTTCTTCTCTTCTCTTTTCTTCTCTTCTCTTGCTCATGGCAATGGAGCTTGGGGCGTGGAGCTTGAGGATGGAGCTCGCTTGAAGCTTGCACTTAGATCGTGGAGCTACTAGAGTGCTCGGGAGAGGAGGCAACTCGATCGAGCATGGAGATAAGCTCACTTCACTCGTAGAGAAGAATAGTGTGTCGGCTATGTGGTGAGAGGTAGCCATTAGTGCCTGGCTTGGAACACTTGAACAATAAAAAGTGGTCCGTGGATCTTGGCAGTTGAGCTTGTGCTTCCCTCTACATTTTGGTTTCGTTGTCGAGACCAACAAATTCAAGCCTTGAGCGCTTGTGCGCCTTGAATCGAGCATTGAAGTAGGGTTTTCCCCGAATCGGTGCTTGAGGTAGATAGGTAGGAAGCGAGGGAGTTTGAAGAGGTATTCGATCTCCTTAGCAAGTAGGCAGGAAGCGAGGGAGTTTGAAGAGGTATTCGATCTCCTTAGCAAGTAGGTTTTTGGTTTTTTGGATTTGAAAAAGTAGGTTTTTGGTTTTTTTGGATTTGGAAAAGTAGGTTGGAGTAGTGTAGGTGTTTTCTTTGTGATTTGGATGCATTAGGATAGGAAAATACAAAGAAAAATAAGGAAAACAAGCATTGGGGTTCTTATTGTCATAATAGGGCAAGAGGGTTTGATTTGCTTTCGAATTTGTATTTTGGAGCTTATTTGCTATTCCAGGTATATAAAATCCTTCATTAGGGTCTATTCTTACATTCTGAAAGTTTGTGTGATCCCTCATATTCGAAATCATTAGAATCGAGTTGATTTTTGACATCCTGGAAACTCCTTCCGCAAGAATTAGACACTATTATCAGAGTTTGATTTCCAGAATTGAACTCCGACGGTCTGATTCCTAGAATCGGACGGTCCAATTTTTGAAATTGGACCCACCCATCTTGTCCAATCAGACATACTCTGTCCGATTTCCAAAATTGGACATTCCATAACCGGATACAAAAATCGGACATCCCACAATCGGATGCACGAAAATCAGACCAACACATAATTGAACCACCTGAATCGAACCCAACCAAAATCGGACCACTCGGACTCAAACCTTTTGATTGGCCAATCGGACCTATCCGAAATCGAACGTCTGATTTTGATAATCAGACTCTTGAGAATCGGACTCTTGAGAATCGAACCTCTGAGAATCTGTTGTCAAAATTGAATAGGTGAATCGAATATAGATTTGACACATTTAAGCCCTAAAACCAATCCAGAGACCATATAGAGCTGCAAGCACATCATATATCTATCACCGAGCTGAAATTTAGAGCAAGTAGTTCAAAACTTGGTTGTGAGAGCCATCCTTCAAATCACGCATGGTGTTTAGCGTAATGGCCCTGTGGAACGAGGGAGACTGTTCCCTCCCCCCCTGAACCCCCGCCGCAGAGGGGGCTTTGCTCTCTTTGCACGTTCCCCAAGTAGGCTGGAGAGAAAACCCGCGTCGTGACAGGTCCTCCAAATTAGATTCTAGTGTAGTAATGGCTCTACACAAGCATAGATTCTCACTTACAAAACATCAACCAAAAGCCCATACCCGAATAAAGACAAAAAGATACCCTAGAACCTCAATGGGCCAATCTAGCCAACAAGGGCAAAAAGGCCACACCACAAAAACATATATAGGTTGCATTCGGACTGTATCTAGTCAAAGTGGAATGCAATAACATCAAGCTACAACTATGAGGATGACTAGACATGACAGTCTTGATGATAAATGCACCTTGAACAGCACTACATAGACAATCCAAGACATCAGTGGAGAATCCACATCTAGTTCTATAGTTGGGGACTCAAAGGCATGTATCAGAAGGGTTAAATTTATAAGCTAAGACCCGAAAGATAAAGACATAGTAATGCTTGCTTATCTTAGGGCCAAACTCAACGCAAAAATAGAGCATAGTGTCGATGGTCTCATCGATGAAGGAGCTGATTTTAATATCTTAACCTCAAGCATGGACTCGACTAGGCCAACCAAAGCTCACATCAACTAATGCAACTCTTAATCCTTATGAGGGACACCATTAAGCACTTATAGAAAAGTGCAAAATCCTTGTAACTATTGAAACTAAAAGCTTGCCTATCCTATTTCATATTCCTCCAAATAGTTTTAATTGTGGAAAGGAAATCCTCTTGGGAAGATCCTTCAAAAGGGCAATGAAGTGTGAGGCTAATTATGTAGCACAGAGAATACACTTGACACTATTGGGTGTGAGGATAATCACAACCTTTAGTAAGGGTGACCTCATCAAACCTCGAGGGAAATGCAAGGAATATTTCGACATACTAGGCAAGCCTAGTAATGAGAGCAAGGACTTGTTGAAAGAGTTGATACAAGTGCATGTTGAATAGAGAGAACCAGTAAACAAGGCTATGCTTGAAATAAGAAGGTTAGGAGACAATGCCAAGGATAGGCTTTGGACTTACAAATATTGTAGAAGACCACAAAAGAAGCCCAAGCCTCATAGATGAAGGTATCGATGGAGAGCTAGCACAATGCTGTGATGCATATCCAAAGTGTTGCTACGTGCTCAAGGATATTACACAAGTAACCGATGGATTTGGGCACCAAAATCCCCTGCTAAACCACCTCTGTTAGCTGAAACCGTATCAAAAAAGAAGAAGCAAAGGAGGAAATATAAACAAAAAGCCAAGTCACGAGTCAACATTGAAGTGACTGAGTCCCTTACAATTGAAATCAAGAAACCAAACATGACTATTCAAAACGTAGATCCTCAGCCTAGCATACTTGACAAGCGGATATTAGATGTAACCATTGAGCGTGCACAAAGATCACTAGTGCCCAAGGAGCCTTTGACTTCCCAAGAGGATATTGAGCACCATGGGCACAATGGTGCTCATGATAAGGCTGATTGCTTAGAAAAGCAAATGACAGAATCGTCTAATAGCCAGGAGCAAATCTTTGAGCCATTGCCAAGTCCACCTAGGAATCCCAAGTCTCCTACGCCCTCTTTTCTTAAACGAACACAGGAAGCACAACAACAGTTGTCAAGTACACTTGCTCAATCCCAATCTCTATCTCCATCTGAGCTTCCAAATGTCCAAGATGCGAGACATGACACCACCCCTAATTCTCGGCCTAAGGATATGCACAAGTGAAGGCGCAAAGGGCAACGAAAGACATGACCACTTATGATCTGCCTAAGGACTTGACACCACAGTCTACCAATAGCAGCCAGTGCAATGAAGTATCCACTACTACTTCCAATCAGGAATCATAGCAGTCATAGCCTTTGGCCATGATAATGCCCCTTGCGGGGAACGTGTCCTTAGCAATTCAAGTGTAGAAGAGATGTCGAAACCAACATCCTTGATACCTCCAGCACTTCAAAAGCACCTAAAGCCTAGACTTGAGGAGAAATCTCTCAAGAAGATTTGGCCAAGGAGATGGCACATCTGACCAATGAACCAGAGATGAAGTGCTTGATGAAGCTTGATCACAAGCTAACAGCCATCACATGTGTGTACATGCATGTGGACATTGGAAGACTAACACCAGAGCACACAAAGCTCATAGTCAAACCCTTGACATGGAACGTGCAACAACATGTTTGCTCCCACTATGTAGCTATCACTGAAGAAGTTATAAAGGACATCCCAAAGGCCATAGCTAGAGTATTGCGCTTGATACTCTTACTCTATACTACTCAATGTGAGACAAACAAGGAAAGGATTGAAGCAATCAAATGAAGAGGGAAAGGACAAGGTAACTTTATGCAAAAATGGTACTCCAACCAAAGCCAAAATTGGCCACCAAATAATGACACTCACTGAGCAAAGGAAAGTCCTTTGGACATTAATACATGATCTAATGTACGTTGCCCCAACCGCATTAAGAGTGTTGGAAATGGTCCATCAGGTCTAGCTTTCTGTCTCACTGTCCAAAAACATCCCTTGTACGATAAAGTGCTTCTAGAAGAAAATCTACATGTGGCTAGCAAGCTAGGAGTAGGGAGTATGGTACTTGATGTTAGCGCATATGTCTTCTGCCTCACTCAAGACCCTAAAATTCTAGATCTCTATGATTCCCATAAATACAACCCTGACTTCTTTAGCTGGTTTCATCTAATCCTATATGATAGGAACCCTAAACCGTCTCCTCGTTCTACACTAGAGTCACCTGAACCTCCAGAGAGCAAGAGAAAAACAACTCTAAGCATTTGCTCTGATAAGAAGCGATGGAGGCATGTTCCAATGGGTATGGGAAAGAGCCTAGAGCAAACGCCCTCCGACCAAGAGTGACTGCCAATGTAATCGGATGAGGGGCTAAACGAAAGAGAATTGGCCAAAGAACTAGACTCTCCACAAAGAGAGGTAGTTGCACCCTCAGAACCTAGTGAGGCTGTTTATAGCAGGCCGCAGCTATGTCCCATGAGGACACACTACAGAAAGAGAATGTTGAGGCCCAACTAAGCACATCAATGGTGGCTGACCTAGTTTAGGGTTCTAAGTCTTTAAAGGATACACCTCAATTGCCCAAGAAAAAGAGGAGAAAATAACAAAAAAAACATCAGTTGCAAGTGGTGGTAGACGACAATAAGATTGAGACCAAGGATGCTGAAGAACTAAGGAACGAAGCATCGAGTCCACCCACGAACCCATTGCCATCTCTCCTAACAGCAGTGAAACCTCAAATGCATTCGTGTGTTCTGATAAGTCAAAGCAACCATTACCATCAACGATTGCTTGCAACACTCAATCCACCAACAACAGAACTTGCATTGACCAATCAAGAGTGGATATAACACTGTCACAATAGGTTGACAAAAGTATAGCGATCGCATTCGAGGAGAACCATAACACAATAGTAGCAAAGCCTCATGAGAAACATGAAAACCCAGAGGACATAAGCAATCCTAGCATTGACCAATCTTGCTCATCTAGGCTTAAACCCCTAGCTATGCTAAAGCCTGGGGAGATTCCCAGAACCTTGCATGAGATATCAATCAAGAAAGCCCTCATTGAACATAGAAGTGTCATAGAGTGCTTGATTGAGTTGGATGCTAAACTCAAATTATTTGCATGTGTCTATGTCCTTGTAGACATGGGCACATTCCCTAGGGAGTAGCTTGAGGAACACTTTCCATATCTGCTAACCTGGGAAGAGAAAGAATATCTTAACGAGCACTATGACAAGCTCCTACATGAACACATGCAACTAATCTCTAACGAGGAGGCCGACGAACTATGCTTAACTCTGACATTCAACAATGCGCTTTGCCAACCAAATCTCTTAGAGATAGAGCAACTAAAGTGGCAATTAGAGGGTCAAAGTCAATTTGAAAAATGTTGGTTTGAAAACCATGCTAAAATGGCTAAACTTGGAGCCCAGATTATGATAGTCTTAGAGGACTGATTGTCCAAATGGCCGTCTCAAAGAGACCCAACCTATGTGACACTAACTTCCTTTCGAGTACTGACTGCCATTCGGGGTATGGACTTAGCTAGAACTAGCCAAGAGAACTCTATGGTTGATAAAATTCTTAGTGAGGAGAAGCTACATGTTGCCAATAGACTCGAACAAGGTACCATGCTACTTGATATTGCAAAATATCTATTGTTATTGAGTAGGCTGCCACGAGTACTAGATATGTGTGCCACACTCCAGTATAATCCCGAGTTCTAAAATTGGTTTTTATCCTCATGAAGTGACATGGATTTATAAACGTGTATATAAATAAACAATGAGTTTTATAACTGTGTATAAATAATACCAAAAAAGCAAAGCCAGCACACACACAAGCAATGATAATCAAGTGCATGTGATATGTATCAAGGTCAACACTATGGGATTCAGATAAGTGATGTCCATCCATCGAACCCTTGCTTCATCCACACATTGCTACGAGGAACCAGACCAACAGTCTTCTAACTACGTAATATCTAAATATGTACGTGCACTCACATAATATCTACACCACAATCTATATATAGTTTGGGTCCTCAAGTGCAAGACATTACTCTCGGCTTGCTTAGATTTGACTTGTCTCCCAAACTAATCAACTTGTGCATGATAAGAAGATTAGCACTAACCCCTAGGGAGAGATCATATGAGAGGTTTTCAAGTGTAGGTATTGAAGACTCCAACGAAAGTACCATCAGCTCTTCATCAACACTCAACTTTGAACTCTTGTTTTTTATCATTATGCAAGCCCACCAAAGAATTGTCACATGCAGAATCCCCAAAAACTAACGCATGTGCCCGTCATCAGTGCAATTCCCAACAAAGAACAGTCTTATCACCAACTCCAAGAACCCTACCACCAGCCAACCAAGCCAACAATATGTCTCCCAATGACCTTCATCCTCACCACCACCAAAACTCCTCCATGGCAAACCACAGATGTCTCTACCACCCTGTTAGAAGACGGGCATAGAAACCCACTGTAAGCAAGGGAGTATAAGGGGAGATGAGTGTGAATAGCCCTAGGGGCAGGGGAAACCCTAACCCTAGCTGGCAAAGGGCTATATAAACAGCCTATGGGTCACTATCATTTGTGAGAGAGTGTACCCAAGTTGTACTCTAAGCAACTTAGTAAGCAAGATTTCATTCTTGTACTTTGAGCTCTCTTCTCCCTCTTGTGCACACATTCTACTGCTGCAAACTCTGATTCTCAACATGGTATCAGAGCCATCTCTGATCTCCTCAGCTTCTCTCAGCATCAGTTATCACTAAGTGCACATGAGCTATCATTTTCTTCATCTTATCCTTCTTTCCTCCATAGCTGCCTGCAACCTACCTCCATTGGAGGACTTGGGGAGGACAAAGGAGGCCATATCTCCCTCTACTTTCTTCTAGAGATTTCTTGCCTATCTCAGGCAAATCAGCTTGGCATGATAGACGTCAAGATTGGTCGACGGGGTGGGCAGCATTGTGAAAATTTCAAAAACGGTGCAGTTTTCTATCAGCACAGAAGTCGGGCTACTGTACATGCAGCAGGCGGCACAATCCATACTGTTATCTTGGGGCTTTGATAGCCCCCCAAGTGGGCTATCCTCAGCTAAAAGGGTTCTTGGAAATTCCTCTCACAGAGAGAGATCTCTGCCAAACCCTAACTGTGGTTTTTTGGGCAGCCATAGCCAACAAGCTCCAAGCTTGACATTTTGTCATTTTTACACTCTGAGATTCATTAACAGTGATTCTAATCACTGAAGCAGAGTCTCTAAACCCTATTTCAGAGTCTAAAGCTCTTGGGCATGCTCAACAGACATCATCAAGCATCGGGAAGCCGACTTCCAACCAGGTTCCATTCAAGCACTTCACTAAGCTTGACAATAGTGTTTTTTTAACACTAATCATAAATCATCAGGTTAATTGCTTGCTGGGCATTCATTAAAACCCAATGATTTTTTAATTTCTCTTCATATATTGTTGTAAGGTTATCTGTAAAATTAACACATAGACCATCATGCACAAGAAGTGTAGTGCATACTGTGAGTGACTTTGTCTCCAATACATTGGTCAGTGAAATCAATAGCATGAGTGTCATTGTACTCTCCTCGGAATCATCAGCAACAAGCATTGAGATCATAGACAAACCGTGTCCAACACAAGCTTCATCCACTAAGCTGTATCACAAGGAGGAGCCTGAAGTCCAATCTAGGTTTACTTCATTAAAACCTAAAAAGACTATTAAACCTCGGAAGAAACTTGCACATAAGAAAGGACCACCAAAGTCATACTTTGAAATATTACACTTATATGATTTTCAGCCTTTCTCTTCATTGCAACTTTGACTTCACTTTGTCTAATTTGCTTCCGCATTCAGTGAAATGTTTGTAAGGGACTAGACACTGCCCTTGTCCTAACAAGTGGTAAGACCTTCCCAATGACCACAACATATGCTGATGTCTGTCCTCAAATTCGAAAGTTTGATGGTAAGGATTTCCACCCATGGCAAGTACTTATAAAATACAAAATGATGGAGAGAGGGTATTGGCCTCTTATTCAAGGCAGTAGAGCTATAAACTTTGCAAATATGATTGATATAGAGGATGACCAACGTATTCAAGCAATCATAATGTTGATCTACTAAACACTGCTAAAGAAAAATGGGATGAGCTTGAAAAGCTCTATGGAGCCACTGGCAAAAATACTAAAATCTTCCTTAAAATTGAATTCTTTAGCTTGGAATATCGTTCAAGAGAAGATTTGGGAAAATTCATTTCTCATATGAAGGGACTTATGGCACAGCTTGCTTCTGTACAAGCTCCAATACATGAAGAAGATGCTATTGCTATTCTCCTAAAAGCTGTAAAATAGGTGTTTCCTACTCTTGTAACCACTCTCACCAACATTCCAGATCCTACTTTGGCAAGTACCATTCAATCCTATTTGGATGAAGAAAAGAGGAACCACAAAGAAAGCAGCAACAGTCAGGCAACTTCAAATTCCCGTGAATAAGTATTGGTTCATACAGTTCTCACTAAATGTTCTTTCTGTAAGAAAAAAGAAAATCTTGTAAACAACTGCTGGAAGAAGTATCCCGAAAAGATGAAATGTAACAAATGCAAGAAGACAGGGCATATCACTAGTAAATGCCCCAACACTCTTGAAATACCCAAAGAATTGGTGGCCAACTATGTCTCCAATTCATCTGAAGATCGACTGTTTTGACTATTTAAATCATCTACCTAAAACAACCTTGTAAGCCTGATTTATAAAGGCATCCCAAAAATGGGGGGGATCTCTTACATGCCTTGTAATCCAATGCCACCTTGGCATTGAAGGGGGGTGTTAGAAGACGGACATAGAAACCCACTGTAAGCAAGGGAGTATAAGGGGAGATGAGTGTGAATAGCCCTAGGGGAAGGGGAAACCCTAACCCTAGCTGGCAAAGGGCTATATAAACAACCTATGTGTCACTATCATTTGTAAGAGAGTGTACCCAAGTTGTACTCTAAGCAACTTAGTAAGCAAGATTTCATTCTTGTACTTTGAGCTCTCTTCTCCCTCTTGTGCACACATTCTACTATTGCAAAATACTGCTGCAAACTTTGATTCTCAACACACCCATGTCTTCGATGCATCCTAGAGCCTACTACTTATGATGGTGAGTGCCATGGGACGGGCACTCGTTTAAGGGGGGGTAATGTTAACCCTCAGATGAATAAAGTGGCAAATCTAAAGCAGAAACAAGGCCAAGGCAAAAGTGAAACGGAATACAAATGTGTGCCAAGAAACAGAGAAGTCCTAAAAGGAGAAAGGTGCACAAGAAAAAGTGCAAGTAAATACTTTTATAAAAGAGTGCAAGGCGCACCATGATTAATTTTAAGAGCACCGAGCTCTCACCCGTGCAAATTGTAAAGGTAGATGGGCAGTAGGAAGGAAGCTAGGAAGATAGGACAATGGAAAAAAGGGCCTAGGCCATGACCGGCCATGTAAAAAAGGGGATAAGGTGATGACCGCCCAAAAGGGATTTAGGGTTTTTTATATAAAGTTGAAAAGTAGCTGCCTTCTTCTTCTTGTTGTTTGCTTTCTTGAGCTTGTGCTTGAGAGAGGGAGTGTGAGAGTATGAGGGAGTGAGTGTGTGATGGTGAGGGACCATGATGGAGAAGCTCTCCATCTTCTCCTCTCCTCTCCTCTCTTCTCTTCTCTTCTCTTCTCTTCTCTTCTCTTCTCTTCTCTTCTCTTCTCCTCTCCTCTCCTCTCTTCTCTTCTCTTCTCCTCTCCTCTCCTCTCCTTTCCTCTCCTCTCTTCTCTTCTCTTCTCTTCTCTTCTCTTTTCTTCTCTTCTCATGGCAATGGAGCTTGAGGATGGAGATCTCTTGAAGCTTTCACTTGGATCATAGAGCTACCAAAGTGCTCGCGAGAGGAGGCAACTCGATTGGGCATGGAGGTAAGCTCACTACACTTGTAGAGAATAATAGTGTGTCAGCTATGTGAGAGGTAGCCATGAGTGCTCGGCTTGGAATACTTGAAAAATAAGTGGTCCGTGGGTCTTGGCAGTTGAGCTTATGCTCTCCTCTACATCAACAAACATATACCAATCATGGTAACCATGATCAAGGTACTCATTATCAAATGTGTTCAATGGCCGTTATAAACCATGATCAAGTGTAAACTAATACTCAATAAGATCATCATGAGGTTGCTCCAAGACTCTAAAACCTTCAACATAACTATCTACATCTATGAGT
Source organism: Lygodium microphyllum (assembly GCF_053477565.2). NCBI lineage: Eukaryota > Viridiplantae > Streptophyta > Polypodiopsida > Schizaeales > Lygodiaceae > Lygodium > Lygodium microphyllum. Next base: position 82,226,821 of record NC_141155.1, read on the forward strand.
GTCTCATGTGATTCTTCAACTAATATGTCATCAACTTGTACATCTTGCTCTTCACTGTTCCCTTCTTGTACATCTTCTTGGTCTTCTTGCTCATCTTCTTGTTGATCATGTTGCTCATTATCCCCTTCTTGCTGTTCAGCTTGCTCATTGCTCTCTTTTTCATCATCAGCACCTTGAAAAGAACTCATCATTACATTTGGGTGATCATGAGGTATGAACTGATTGGGATAAAGGATACCATGGTAGTTATGAACTTGATAATGATCAAAGCTAAAAGAGTATGGATGCACATGACCATTATCATCACATCCATAAGAACTGGGCTCTTGAATTAAGGAAGGTTCACATGTATAATCATGACTATGTTGCTGAAAAGATGGATGCTCATAAGCATAAGCATGTTGCCCATAATATCCATTTTGCTTCCAAGGTTCAATGGAATGGTACTCTACATTATGACATGGTAGATCATATCTACGAGCATTAACATGTTGTCCAAAAGTACTTGCATATTGTTGTTTTCCATATTCATAAGATGCATGCATATCATAGTGTGTACCATCAACATATACATGTTGGCCATAAGCATAAGTATCAGGTGCATAATGCCCACGAGAATGCTCATCATGACCATAATACTCATCATGCTATTGATAATACTCAGGTTGATGAGAATCCATACTTGATTCAAGTCTTTCTCTATTTTCTTTGTCCACCTTCATAAGATCAATATGCCGATCAATTAAAGATCCAAGTTTATCAATATTAGCCTCTGTTTGAAGCTAATCTTGTTCATTAGAGCTTGAGCTATTGATCTCAGTTACCATTGTAATCAAGTTGCTTTCAGAATCTTCTTGTTTGATGAGCATTAGCAAAGCTACATAACCTCTCTATTTCTTTTCTTGTCTTCCACAAGGTGAATTGCATCAATAAGCTATGTCAACTGCTAAGATCGGCATTGATGCCTCTAGTAGTAGCTAGTTCATCTCTGTCAAGTACCAAGATCATCCCTACTATCAACAAGTTGAATGGCATCCAATATGGCAACACAAGAAGCTCAGACTCATTCAAAAAAAGGGCATTTTGTACAGCCTCCACCTCTAAGAATTCTACATATACATGTGTGCTAGAATAATCAACATTCCCAATATAAACTAGACGTGAGTCAATTTCTTCTTTGCTTTGTTGTTGCTAAGCAGTAGTGCTTGTTGCTAGATCTTGCACTACATAAAATCTGAACTCTTATCAAATAATTTCTCAACTTTCCATCTTCAATAGGACAGTTGCACATGATCTCATGAGAATTTCAGTATTAGGAAACCAGGCTCAAACCCGTTTGAAATAAAAAACAACAATCTAAGTCAGACTAGAGAATTGCCTGTAGACCACTAAAGGACATGTCCCATCATACCATATACCAATGTTAAGGCATTTCTCACAACATCTTTATCACCAAGGGTAGAATCATATCCATTCACAATGGAAAACAAATCAAAAGTCTGGTTGCAAAATCGCTCTTACTGAACTTGTTCTAATTTGCAACAATGTTAAGGAAGATGTTATGAGCAGAATATGTTCCTCCTAGATCACCATGGTTGATTTTGTTGCCATCACAACTATCGATTCAAATGAAGTGGAGTCGGGAAGGCTCTCTTCCTATTATTGCAATGGGTGCATTGCCACTACTATCAACCATGATCATTGTGGTGTGATTTAGCAATCAAAGATCTGGCTCAAAAACTATTGTAGCATGGTCAAAGCTCTGGGATTGCACAATTAGTCAACAATTCACCTTCCTTGGGATCATTGAATCCATGAGCATGTCCATTCTCTAAACATGATAATCTTATCAGTCAGAGATCTAAAATGCAGGCAGTAGTGTCTAAGAAGCATGAGATCTTAGTCTCTGATGCAACTCATATAGATATGGAAATATAGCTATCTCCAGAGGGGGTTTGCTATGATTTCAGCAGGTATTTGTTGACAACAACACAAAGGCTACTGAGCCTGTTCTTTTGGATGAAAACTCCATGCAGCAGCTTTGATGCCTCAATGTATCTTGTCCCTTTGGAGTGTTACAAACAGCCACCTAGCTTTGTGAGAAAGCCTATAAACTTGGTACACCAGATCTTTCATTCAACTTGCCTGCAATGCCATGTGATATCAGTGCCATTGCTCGAGCACATATGCCATCAAGTATGCCTCTGTTTGATACAATGGACTTGGTAGTAGCTTGAAACTCCTCCAATTTTATAGGCCAAGCATTTGATTGCATGCATAACATACCCCTATTGACAATGTCATGATCAGATAACATGTATGCAATGCCCTTATTGTCACCATCAAAGTACCTGTCTAAATGTCAGCATCAGAGTATATGTCTACAATGTCATCATTAGATTACATGTCTGTAATGTCATGTAATCACACTCAATATCTCCTGGACTTTTGATTCATGTAAAATCCATAGCTGGCCTTTAGCTAAAGCCAGTCTTAATAGTACTAATCCACTTTACATCTAACATTTCCTTTCTCTAAGTATGATGAGAGCTACTAAGCTCTATTGAATCTCTTCCAATGAGATCAATCCATTCTTGTCTGTATCAATTGCATTGAACTGGTTTCACAAATTCACAGTTTGATCTACTATTAAGATGCTCACTAATGCCCTCAATGCAATATTTCTTAGGCAGCTACTTTTCACAAATTCACGCATGTTTGACAGAACATAAATATATAGAGGAATATCTGGAGCTTCTCCTCCTCTTATCCACGGATGAGATAATGCATATGCAGCTATGAGTCTAGCTTGTGGATTCTTGTTCAACAATTTCTCCACTAGATCTTGGGCACCAAAACTAATAGATGGCCATGACTTTTCCTTGAACTCAGGCCTTCTCCTCAAAACCTCCTCATAAAGGCCATCTTTTGTCTTCTCATAAAGGCTGTCTTCTATCTTTTATGCGGACTTAGGGCCATTGCAGGCAACTGGATCATTAAAGGGAGGGATTTTTTTTCATGGAGTCTGATCCAAAACCTGCATCCTAGAGGATACCACTAGGATAATCTTTGATGCACCTACAAATGCAAGACTGAAGTGCATGGAGATACGGAGCTTCAAGAAACTTTTGATGCATGCCTCTAGGAGCATGAAAATCAATAAGCAGTCTCATCAACTTGTGCATACTGTAAGTTGCGATCTATGTGTTGGCATTGTGGTCCCTGGCCAAAGGTATCTGAGTAAAAGCATTCTCTACATTTTTTGACTCCAGAGAAAATGTTTCCATGAAGTACAAATTCTCTCTTTTTGAAGATGGCTAGCCATCATCTGTAGTAGACACAGCTCTCAGGTGCCAACAACCATAACCACTAGGCTAGTTTCCAGTCAAATATGCAACATCTGTATTGTCTTCAAGTGCTATTGTCTTTAGGTGCTTTGCAGCTTGCACAAAACTATTGATGACCTTCAACTCGTCCAATTGTTGAGACGACATGAAGTGTCTTTTGACTGCATCAATGAGATGTGTCAAGATTGTGGGAGAGAAGGAAGGAGTCTCACTTGTAGCTTTCTTACTTGCACAATGGGGGAATACACACAAAGGTGGAGGCTGAAAACAGTTTTCCTCTTCTTAGTTATGTAAGCCAAAAGAACTCAAGTACATAGAAATAGAAGAACCCTATATATGGGTCTCAAACCAAACTCAACTAACTAAGGTAGCATACTAACTGAGCCACGAACTAGAGTAGATAAGGATAGTTGTCATGTAGCTATTATTCATGGGCGGTGTACCAACTGCATCTGCAACTGACAAGTCGGTGACATAAATGCACAACGGTCACCCTGGCATATCACGAGTGAAGATCGATATCTCAACAAGATGTTCATGGATTGAGGCAGACTTCAGCCAAATTAAAATGTCGCCAATATCTATGCAAAGGAACTTCATCTAGTTTGCTAAAATCCATTTTATCTAGAAAAGCATTGGATTTCTGAATACGCCCCTTTTCTCTTGAGGGTGTTGAGGGATCTCTTGTCTTTAGACTCATTTTCATCTTCTTCAAGACTTGTGGGAGCCTCCACGACACTAAGGGCATTTTGTTGCAATTTGATTTCATGTCCATTGGTGAGAACTAGCCAATGCCAGCCTCCAAGTCTGATTATTTTCTTGATCTTTTGCTTGTGCCTACTCCTGTGGCTATGGCTTCCTTTGGTGTTCCCTCCTTCGTTTGATGGCATGCAAGGAAACTAAGGCATCCACCCTTCTAGGTTCTCAGGCCCAATCCTTATGGAAATCTATAAGGCAAAACCCTTTCTTCAGTAGATTGCTCATTCCAACAAACTTTACTTGATCATCACAAGTGACTCAGTTACAGTGAAGTTTGAGAAAGTTAAAGACACTCAAAATGGCAAGGTCTTCTACCTGCTCTAGGAAAGCTATCCATTCTTGAGTCTTCAATGTTGCCTACTATGTCTGTCTTCAATGCTGCCTATCTTCAATGTTGTCTGCCATGTTTGTACCTGTGTACCTAAATTTCTTGGATTTGTGTGGTTGAAAAGGGAAAACTAAACAAAATATGACTAACTAGATCAATAACCTAAGAAGCTCTAATACCACTTGTCAAGGAGTGGAATGGAGAGAAAGAAAGAGAAGAGAGAGACTATAGAAGAGAGAGAAGATGAGGTACAGAAGAGAGAGAAAGAGAGTGACGAGGAGAGAGAGACTATAAAAGGAGAAAGAAAGATAGAAAGAGAAAGAAGGCAGCCATGAAAGCTGAGAAAGAGAGAAGATGAAGGAGACTTGTATTATAATAATGATGGTCCAAAAATTAAGTCCCTTAGACCTTTTATACCCACTAGTGGAGCTAGTATTTTACCCTCATTATTTTATTTCCCCTCTCTTACATTTCTCTTGTTTGTTAAAGGAGATAATCCCCATATTTTTGAAAGAAGGCAAGGCAAGCTTGGTTTCAAACAAGCTAAGTTCATCTTGAGGCATAATCTTTTCTTATTTTGCTTGAGTCTCTCTATATTATATCTATTTTCTCTGTGTCTTACTGCTATACTTGCTTTCGTCTATTTTTTATTAGTGACGGGGGACCTCACACACAACCATCAAGACCCATGGACTGCTTTATTGCATCAAGCATTTCAAGCGAGCAACTAATGGCTATCTCTCACGTAGCCATGCGTGCTCTCGATCCTACAAATGTAGTGAGCTTACCTTGATGCCCAATAGAATAGCCTCCTTCCTCAAGCACTCCAGTAGCTCCATGATATCCAAGATGCGAGCTCAAGCAAGCTCAACCCTCTAGCTTGAAGCTCCATCTTTCATAATACATGCAAGACAAGAGAAGAGAAGAGAAAAGAGAGGAGAAGATGGATAGCTTCTCCACCATGGTCCCTCACCCTCACTCACTCCCTCTCTCATACACAAGCACGGTTCCTCACACAGTCATGCTCCCTCTCTCATACACAAGCACAAGTACAAGCAAGAAGAAGAGATGAAGAGAAAAATATAGCCACTTTAGCTATACACCAAGAATGAGCTTATCTATTTGCTTTTTGACTTTTATACATGCCTCCATCCCTTTGGGTACTCATCCCCTTTTTTACATGACCGACCATTTTAGTCAAGGTCTTCTTTCCTTGCATATTTTCTCTTTGTATGGTTCTTTTTCTCTTGCATTTCTATGTTTATAATTTGCACTGGAGGGAGCTTGGCACTCTTTTATAAAGTGAATTACATTGCGCATCATGCTTTCCTTGCTAGAATATTCAATGCACTCCTACATTTTTTTCTGAGCTTGCCTTCTTTTTCACTTTGCTTGCCCATGGGCCGTCTTTCATTCCCAACTTGGGCTTCCTTGGTCTTCCTCTGCTTCTTTTTGGGATGTATAGTCTATAACATAACCCCCCTCCTAGTCAAGTGCCAGTTTCATGGCACTTTTGGGTAAGGGCTCATGTGGCTGAAGGTTTGCCTTGTGGGTTGGTGATGGGGATTGGACACGGAAAAGAAGCATGTTGAAATGGTTGAGGTTATGGGGACTAAGGGTACTTTGAGTGGGTAACGACAGCCTCTATTTTGCTGGTAGTTGGTCACATCCGCATTTACCTAAAAAAGAAAAGAAAAGTGCACTACGTAGTAGGGGATGTGTCTACCGTGTGGTACATTGTGGTCGGCCTACCATGGTGCTCCATCTAGGGTTGTATATTGCATGATAAACAATATGTCAACCTGCTCATCATGAGCACTGCTAGAAGATACATAGTGCCCATGATGTTTGCCCTTTGCCTTCATATCTCCCTATTTCTTATAACAATCCTTTGAAATGTGTCCATATCTACCGCAGTAATGATAGTCCTTATCTCTGTTTGACTGATCATTTGACTGCCATGAACCAGATCCATCACCTCCACCATGGGGTGATCTCCTCCTGCCTCTAAAGCTGCCAGATCCACACTAGTCCTGTGTATTTGTGCCATGCTAAGCATTCTACTAATGCTATCCATAAGCATTTTGAGTGTCTCCTCAACCTCGAAAAGAGCCACGGCATTTGCTGCCTCTACCACACTGGCTAGAGTAAAGAACAATGTCTCTGCTTTGAGATGTACTAGAACCTATATTTAGCCCAAGATTAACTTCCTCATGCAAGAACAAAGCAATCAACTCATCCCAATTAGGGGATTTAGCTTTCACAGAAATAGACATATCAAATGCTTTATATTCTTTGCCAAGTCCATTCAATGTCATTGCAATCATATCATCTTGAGACACTAAAGATCCAATGGTGGCAAGCTGATCTGCTATGTTCTTGATCTTTGTAGTGTAGGCCTGAATGCTTTTGCCATTCCTAGACATGTTATTGAACTGTTGCTTTAGCTGAATCTTTCTTGCATGTGTTATATTTCCATAGTTCTTCATGAGTATGTCCCATGCATCCTTTGGAAAACTGCATCCAGTAATTTGTACAACCATAGCATCTGATATACATAAGGAAAACCAATGTAACACCTTGCATGCTCTCTCAGTGCATAGCTTATTAGCCCTTTTCTAATCATTTGTTGGATTCCTTTCATGTATTTCAGGTTCAGCCTCATCACTTGTACATAAGTCCCAATAACCTCTACCAACCAAAAAATCTTCATATGTGAAACGGAAGTGGAACCTAGGAGGAAGACGCTTGGCAGTGAGAACTATGGCAGATGGCGAGCAAGAGCAAGAGCAAGAGTGAGAGTAAAACTCAAAGTGGAAACTCCAACAACCATAATGTGTGGCTGGGCCTTCCTTTATTCAAACTGTCACTAAAAGAATAAAGAATAAGTGACTGTGACGGGCGCCCGCCACCTGCACTGTGCAGTGGTGGATATTGTAGTGTAGTAAAGTGTAGTAATACACAGGCATCTAGGTGGAGGCGCCTTTACCCCCAACAACCACCCACTTAAAGGCGAATCTACCCCAGTGAGAGAGAAAAAAGAAAAGACAATACATGTACACATGTACAACAGGATGAGGATAAAGATGTCATCTCATCCAATGCCCATCAATCTCTTGAGGAAGGAAAAATGCTCTGTAGTAGTGAGGCTCTTCGTGAGCAAGTCTGTAGGATTCTGCTCAGTCCGAATCTTGACAAGGTCAACAGACCTATCCTCAATGACCTCGCAAATGAAGTGATACCTCACCTCAATATGTTTCGTCTTCGCATGGAAGACCGGATTCTTGGCCAACTGAATGGCACTCATAGAAT